>NW_016809075.1:230085-261231 GCF_001698545.2 Rhinopithecus bieti
TATAGTATATATATCATAATATTTATGTTATATGTAATAAATTATATATAATTAAAAACTGATTCGGAGCAGTGGGATTGGGAATAGTCACTATTTTAAGCAGATTAGACAGGAAAGGGCTTGTTGACAAGATGATAGTTGTAGAGATCTGAGGGAAGCAGGGATGTAAAGCATGCAGATATCTGCTAGAAGAGTATTCTGGGTTGAGAGACCAAATGCAAAGGCCTAGAGGATAGGTGATGGTTAGCACATCTAAAGAATATCAAGATTAGATTGTAGGGAGGCAAGATTACCAGTAGAAAGACCAGTTTGGAGGTTACTGCCATTGTCTAGGTAGTAACAGTGGAGATGGTGAGAGGTGTCTGGATTCTGGACATATTTTGAAGCTGGAACTGATAGGATTTGCTTATGAATCAAACATGGAGTGGAGGAGACAAACAAGGAGTCAAGGGAGATGCTGAGTTTTAGGTTTGAGTGACTAAAAGGTTAGAATTGCCTTTTGCTAATCTGGGGAAAATTGTGGAAGGAGTTAGGTTCATGGAAGGAAACCACTACTGAAATTTTGTTCCTGTTTCATTTTCCATGTCAATGAAACATAAGAGTTATTAGGTATCCAACTGTTGTTCAATACAGAGGTCCAGGCAATAAATACAAACATAAGAGACAGTAGTATACAATGCTATTTTAAGTCTTGAAGACTGGATGAGATCATTTAGGGAGTAAGTGTAGCTAGACAAGAGATGAGAAAAGACTGAGCTTTGGGGCAAATTTATCTAAATGTCAGAGAGAGATTAGAAAAAAAACAAGGGAGACTAGGAAGGGAGGGAGAAAAGCTCAGGAAGATGGCTTTATTGAAAGCTTATCAAATAAAGTGTTTAAAGAGGGGAAAAGTGATCAGCTGGGTCATATCCTGCTGATAGATGGGGCAAGAAGAGAATTTAACATTGGATCTAGCAACATGGAGGTCATTGGTGACCCTGACAAAGGTAAATTTCCTGGAGTGCTGAGGAAAGAAGCCTGGTTAAAATGGATTCAAGAGATAAAGGGAGGAGCAGGATTGAAGACAAGCAGAAGAAAAGGTTGGGAAATTAGTATGTTTTAGTAAACTTTTTTTGCGAATAACAGAAAAATAGAATTATTCTCTCTCTCTCTCTCTCTGTGTGTGTGTGTGTGTGTGTGTGTGTGTGTGTGTGTGTGTGTGTGTTGCATAATATGCAGTCAAGGAGGATTTTTTAAATATGGGAAATATTATCACTTTAATGTTCTGGTTGGAACGATCCAGTACAGCAGGAAAAATGTATGATCCAGAATAAAGTTTCCATACTATCCACTAGCTAAAGAATGTACTGTGTTTAGCTCTTTATGTAAACAGGGCAGATGACCTAGCATTGTGCTTTAAACAATGTTCTGCAGCCATTTATTCTCACTTTGGTACTAAAGTTTTGTTACTGGTTTCTATTTGTTTGGTATCATTGATGGACTCAATATATTCCCTTTCCACTCTTTTCATCTCCTTTGTGCTTCCATATTTTCTTGTACTGTCTATAAGCATCACTTTTTATAAAGAGAAGAATTACAGAATAAAATGCAGACATAGTTTTCGTAAGTCTGTTGTTTGAGCTGGCCTCACAGACTGGTGAGTAGTGTCAATATGGACAAATTTTGCTGTGTGTCACCAATAAAACCAGGTGAGATTTTCCTTTCTTCAGATTGTATTTTTGTCTTGAGATCCCAGCTTTGATCAAGAAGGAGTGTTATTTTTTATTCTCTGCTTGCTAGGGCATGGATTGATCCACATCAGAATGAAGGCAACCGTTACGTTAGGTGCCTGAGACATTGAGCACACAGCACTACTTTCCTTCCAACTGCTGCCAGCTCTCATGGGGTTGAGGAAAGGAAGTCCTCCTTCGTAAATACACTCTCATTATATTTCTAGTTCTTGCACCTACCTTTCTAAATGGCGTGACTTGACCATGGATGATTTGCCACACTGGGAAATATTTGAGTTGGACAAAATTGTTTATTTGGGAATTATTTAGAAAAAAATTGAATGAGATTATTTAGTCCCAATTGGCAGCAATATTTTTTGTGCAGGATGGAGAGGCCGCCAAATGAAATTCTGATTCAAAAATTGCTTCACTAAAAGATGCTTTGGTTAGAACTAATGAGCAATTTGACCAACTTAAGTAGCAACAAATTAGACTCATTTTCCTAGTAATGTCTCCTCCTCATTCTTCACTTTCCTCCCTATGTCCAGCTATTTCTCTTCCAGGCCCTTTTATTCTTTTTCCTTCCACACTTCCATCAACACTTCTACTGTCTTTTCTCCTTGTCCAGACATGCAGCTTTTTCCCAGTGATTCTCCTAAGACCCAAAATGCCATTTGCCTCCAAAGTTCCATCTTTCCATGAGCCAAATATGTAGGCAATGAACTTAAACTGACCCAATCTGAATTAAGGGCAATAACTAAGGATGTCTCTAAACCCACAGAAGATCAGAAACTATTCATATAATAATTTAGAATTATTCGGAATGCATATGACTCAAGATCATCTAATCTATTTCAAATTATACACACATTGGTTGGAACCTCAGAGACTAAATCATGAATGGCAAAACCTGGTTGCATTGACACAGAAAGGGGCCTATAGGATCTCTCTTTTCACAATATTAAGAAAATGTGGCACATATACACCATGGAATACTATGCAGCCATAAAAAAGGATGAGTTCATGTCCTTTGTAGGGACATGGATGAAGCTGGAAACCATCATTCTCAGCAAACTGTTGTGAGGACAGAAAACCAAACGCTGCATGTTCTCACTCATAGGTGGGAATTGAACAATAAGAACACTTGGATACAGGAAGGGGAACATCACACACTAGGGCCCATTGTGGAGTGAGGGGAGGGGGGATGGATAGCATTAGGAGATATACCTAATGTAAATGACAAGTTAATGGGTGAAGCACAACAACATGGCACAGGTATACATATGTAACAAACCTGCACGTTGTGCACATGTACCCTAGAATGTAAATATAATAATAATTAAAAAACCTTAGGGTAAAAAAAAAAAGGCCACAAAAACGGATTGAAGTGTCCTAAATGCCACACCTAAAATGCTTCCAACAAAAATTGATTGGACCATAACTCAGTCATGCAAAGAAAGAAAAGATGAAACTATAGAATATTTTTAAGATACACTGGAAAATACTCTCCAACAACACTTGGAAATTAAAAAGGGTTATGATGTAACAGCAGCCTTTTTAATCTCACGTTGTCATTGGTGTTACAGCTGATATTGGAGACCTAATTAAAAAATAGAAAGTAGAATAGGAAATGGCCCTTTTACCAGAATTACAGCTCCAGGCAGTACATTTAGAAAGTTTTAGAACAAAAACCAGACAAATTCCAAATAAATGTATGGCCCTTCAGATCAAATAACAGATCGAACTTCAAACTGATCACCTATTGACAAAGACATTTGTATATATTGTAAACAGAGGGGACCATCAAAAAAGAAGGTCCCATCTGCAAAATAAAAACCAAGATGATGAAAAGTCAGAAAAGTCATATCAGTGAATGTTCTGATGTTTCGGGTGCTCTGAGGAAGACAAAAGTGCCCAATGTCTTACCTTACCCTTAAACACTCAAGATAAAGTAACTATAAATATAGATGGTCAGCCTCATGAATTGCTGGTAGATATGATGGTTACTCTTTCAACATTAAACCTTGTCACTTTTTCTCAGCTTCTTCCTTAGAGTAAATATATCACATAGTTGGTTCGAATTTCAAATAGCCCATGGATTTTCCTGTATTGTAGTCCTTAATAGTAACCCTTGGATTCTTATCGGAAACAAATCCTTTCTGCTCTATGACACTCACCCTTGCAAATTTAATAGAAAGAGCCTAGCTTCAATGTAGTGACTCACTGCTTTTCTCAGTGTGCTTCTAAACCAGAACAGTTAATCATCTTTTTGCTTTCACCTTGAGAAGACAACAATACATCTGCACAGGGATGCTCAGAGGTTCTCTGAAGCCCCCTCTTATTCTTCCAAACTTTTCAGTGAAGACTTAAAGATCTCAATTTCCCTTGTCATTCAGTTATGAAACAATATGTGAATGATCTTTGTTCATCTTTGCCGAGTAAACAAGGAAGACTTCACATTCAATTTTCTTGCTGCCAACCTTAGAAAAAAAAAGGGTCATAACGTTTTTTCCAAATCACAGTCCATTATTTAGGGTATGACCTGTCCTAGCAGAGAAAAACATCCTCTCCTAATAGACTAAAAAGTATCTTAACTTATCCCAGACCCCTTACAAAATGACAAACACATTTCTCGGTTTAAGTAGACATTGCAGATAAGGAGTGCGAAAATTTTCTGAGATTGTGGCATCTCTATGTGAATTGACCCAGTCCTCAGAAAGAGACTCCCTTCTCTGGAAGCCCTAGGATATATACAGCTTC
The DNA here is from genome assembly GCF_001698545.2 of Rhinopithecus bieti. Lineage (NCBI taxonomy): Eukaryota > Metazoa > Chordata > Mammalia > Primates > Cercopithecidae > Rhinopithecus > Rhinopithecus bieti. Next base: position 234,555 of record NW_016809075.1, read on the forward strand.
AGGAACCCAGAACATGCTCTTCAACAGCCTCCTACCCTCAGCAACCCTAACCACAAAAAGCTCCTTTCTCTTTGAACATAAGTGCTCTGGAACAAATGCTTGGGTTTGAAACCTAACATCATGGGAACCATTAAAAACCCACTGATTACTATAAACTCATCCTTGACCCTGTTGCCAAGGTTCACCACCCTTGTCTTAGGGCAGTGGAAGATTATGGCTCCTCATACAGTACAGACATTTCAACTGATGGAGAACACACAACATTTGTCAGCCAGCTAATTAACCTCTTATTAGATGCCATTATTCTTTCCTTCTCACATTATTATTCACTTCAGCCACACCCTGAATCTTATGACGATCTTACATCACAGAGAAGTTTTCTGTCCTCAGATTTATTACAGAATTCCATTGAGAATCTTAAGCTAATATTATTTGCTGACAGAAAACTGAACTGGAGTTTATCAAGCGAGATATGGCATTATTAACTTAAGCTCTCCTTTAGAATACGGTCCTCTACCTGAGATAATAATAATCCCAGGTGACAGAACTTTTTACACTTACTAAGAGCTAATCAATTAGCCTAAAACCAGAGAGTCAGCATGTATATAAACAGCAGGTATGCTTTTGGAGTAGTACATGGCTTTAGGATGCTTTGGAAATAAAGGTTGTTTCTCACCTCCATTGGAACTTCCATAAAAAATGAGCAAGTTAAGCATTTTTAGATGCACTCCACTTTCTGGAGAAGTGACTATCATAATGATTGCAACTCATGCAAAAAGAGATCACGCAGAAGCTAAAGAAAATGCTCTAGGTCATTCCAGCTTTCTTTTGATCGGTGTTAGCATGATGTACCTTTTCCCAATCTTTTACCTGTACTTGTATTTATACAACATTGTTTTTTAAAAGCAGCATAGGGGTGAAGATGGTGGAATAGAAGCAGCTGGTGTGCACCACTCTCAGGGAGGGGAAACAAACTGGTGAGTAAACACTGACCCTGCAAGACAGTCATCTAAGAAATCATGTCAAGATCCATTAAAGGAGTGAGGGCAGACAAAGAACAGAGCGAAGCTGGACAGGTACCCACCTGAGACAGGCATGGAGCCAGGGAAAGCTCTCCAACACAGGGAAAGGGTGAGTGAGGGAGATCCCCTAGGGAATCCACATTTCCTAAAGGGAACTGCGCAATTCTGGGAATGAGAGAACCTCTTGATCCCCCAGGCTTCCAGAGTGATACAGAGAGCTGCCTAGATTTTTTGCAGAAGCAACACTCAAGTCCATAGGGAATTCCATAGGCTTTGAACCTTGGAGCAGCCCGGCACCAACTGCTATGCCCTGATAGGCTGCAGTCATAGTGCTGGGGAACAGTCATACTGGTCCATTGCTTCAGCTGGAACTCTGTGGCACAGGCACTGCTCCATCTTCCCCCAGGAAGTTCCCGAATAGCAGAGCAGGCAACTCAACCCACCCCAAATGCTCCTGGCTGTATGAGACACATCTGCTGGGGCTTCCAGCACAGCAGATCTGCTTCTGCCTGAAATCTGGGGGCAAACACAGTTCCATCTCTCAGTGAGATCCCCTGGGAAGCACTGAGAGGCACACTGGTGACTTTGCACTTCCCTACTACTCCTAGCCAGTTGAGACTCACCAGCTTGGGCAGCACCCAAACAAAGGGGAGTCCTCACTCTCAGAACACTGAAAAGGTTGAGACCCTTGGGTTCACAGGCCTGCATGAGAGCAGGACATGCATTTCTCCACAGAGCAGACCTGAGAAGGGTACAGCTTATCTGTCCTCCATGAACTCTGCCTGAGGGAGCACTATGGACCAGCACACCTAACAGAGGAAATGCGGGTATGGAGCCAATGATCAGAGAGGTCTCCTCTAAGGCCCAGGAGCAGACAGGAGAGGAGGTCATCTTTCTTCCACCACCACAGAACACAACTGCCAACTGTGACAAAATACAAAAGAGCTGTGTGACTGAGTGATAGCCTATTTGCCCGCCACCACTCTTCAGCACCAACTACTGAATTGTACCCCAAAAATATAACACCAAAAATTTTTTCCCGTATATAGTGCCTATGAAACCTAATACAAAAATTCAGCCACAAATAAAGTGTACAGAGTCTTGGCCCTCTGAAAACAAAGCCAACTTACTATACTTAACTTATATCACAGTTAAAGAAATACCAGCCCTCACACATGAGAAAGAATCAGCACAAGAACTCTGGCAATTCAAAAAGCCAGTGTGTCCCCTTACCTCCAAATGAGCACATTAGTCCCTCAGAAATGGTTCTTAACTGGATTGAGATGACTGAGTCTGTGTGACCATGAAGCTCAGTGAGATCCAAGACAAAGTTGAAACCCAATCCAAGGAATCCAGTCAAATGACCCAGAAGTTGAAATATAAAATAGCTATTTTAAGAAAGAACCAAACTGAATTTCTAGAACTGTAGAATTCACTTCAAGAATTTTATAATCCACTCAAAAGCATTGACAGCAGAATAGATCAGGCTGAGAAAAGAATCTCAGAGCCTGAACTCTGGTTATTTGAATCAACACAGTCAGACAAAAATAAAAAAGAAATAAATAAAACCTCCAAGAAATATGGGATTATGTAAAGAGACCAAATCTACAATTCATTGGCATTCCTAAAAGAGAATGAGAGAGTAAGCAACTTGGAAAACATATTTGGGGACCTAGTCCATGAAAATTTTCCCAATCTTGCTAGAGAGGAGAACATACAAATTCAAGAATTACAGAGAACCCCTGTGAGATACTACAAAAGGTGACCATCCCCAAGGCACATAGTCAAATTCACTAATGTGAATTAAAATTAAAAAAAAAAAATCACAAAGGTAGCTAGAAAGGTCAGGTCACCTAAAAAGGGAGACTAGAAGCAGACCTCTCAGCAGAAACCTTACAAGTCAGAGAGATGGGGGGATTGTAAGGTTTTTGTCAGCATTCTTTACAAAAAAGAAATGCTGACCAAGAATCTCATGTCCTGCCAAACTAAACTTTATAAGCAGGGGTGAAATAAAATCCTTCTCAGAGAAGCAAGCAGTAAAGAAATTTGTTACCATCAGATCAGTCTTATAAGAGGTCCTTAAGGGAGTGCTAAAGATGGAAACAAAAGATTGAAACCTGCTACCATAAAAATACACTCAAGCACATTGCCCACAGAAAATATAAAGCAATTACACAATCACATCTACAAAACAAATAGCCAACAGTTTGAAGACAGAATCAAAATCCCACATATTAATACTAACCTCAGATGTAACTGGTCTAAACACCCCAAGACAGGTTTCACCCCGTTGGACAGGCTGGTCTCGAACTCCTGACCTAAGGTGATACACCTGCCTCAGCCTCCCAAAGTGTTGGGATCACAGGCATGAGCCACCCCGCCCAGCCCAACCCAGGAGTCACTATTCTTATATAAAATAAAATGAACATTAAGCAAATAACAATCAGAAAGTACAAAAAAGGGCATTACATAATAATAAAGGTTCAATTCAAAAAGATGATTTAACAACATATATATATATATACACACACATAAATATATATGCATCCAATACTGGAGCCCCCAGATTCATAAAACAAGTTATTGACCTACAAAAAGATTTACACAGCCATACAATTGTAGTGGGGGCTTCAACACCCCTATGACAGGTTAGGAAGATCATTGAGGCAGAAAACTAACAAAGAAATTCTGGACTTAAACTCAACACTTAAGCAACTGGACCTAATAGACATCTACAGAATATTCCACCAGTAACCACAAAATACATGTTCTTCTCATCTGCAGACAGAACATATTCTAAGATCAACTACATGCTCAGCCATGACGCAAGTCTCAATAAATTTTTTTAAAAATCTAAATTATACAACCACAATGTAATAAAAATAAAAGTCAATACGAAGATAATCTCTCAAAACTACACAAAACATGGAAGTTAAACAACTTGCTTCTGAATAAGTCTTGGGTGAACCATAAAATTAAGGCAGAAATTGAAAACATCTTTGAAATAAGTGAAATAGAGACACAACTTACCTAAATCTTTGGGATACAGGTAAAGCAGTGTTAAGAAGAAAGTTTATAGTATTAAATATTTTCATCAAGGGGTTAGAAACATCTCAAATTAATGACGTAACATCACACAAGTGGAACTAGAAAAAAAGAACAATCCAACCTCAAGGCTAGTAGAAGAAAAGAAATAACTAAAATCAGAGAAGAACTGAACAAAATTGAGACCCAGAAGTCCTTATGAAAGATCAATGAAACCAAGAGCTTTTTCTTTGAAATAATAAACAAGAGTGATACTCTTCTAGCTAGATTAATTAAAGAAAAAAAGAAAAAATCCAAATAAGTGTAATCAGAAATGACAAAGATGACAATACAACTGGTCCCACAGAAATACCAAAGCTCCTGAGAGACTATTATGAACACCTCTATGCACACAAATTTTAAAATCTAGAGAAAACGGATACTCTTTCGGAAACACAACCTCCCAAGATTGAACCAGGAAAAGTGAAAAGCTGAGCAGACCAATAACAAGTTCAGAAGTTGAATAAGTAATTTTAAAAACCTACCAACATAGAAGGCCCAGATCAGATGGATTCACAGCTGAGTTCTACCAGAGGCACGAAGAAGAACTGATACCAATCCCAGTGAAACTGCTTCAAAAAATTGAGGAGGAGTGGCTTCTTCCTAACTAATTATATGAAGCCAATATCATCCTGATACCAAAATCTTGTGTGCATGTGCACTCACCCCTCTCTCCACACACAAACTTCAGGCCAATATCCCTAGTAAACATAGATGTAAAAATCCTCAACAAAATACTAGCAAATCAAATCCAGCAGCACAAAAGTTGATTCACAAAAAGTTAATTCACCACGGTCAAGTAGGCTTTATTTCTAGAGTGTAAGGTTGATTCAGCATACACAAATCAATACATGTGATTTACCAGATAAACAGAATAAAAATCAAAGCATATATGATCATCTTAACAGACACAGAAAAAGCCTTTGATAAAATCCAACATCCATTTATGATAAAAACCCTCAAGAAACTAGGCATTGAAGGAAAATACCTCAAAATAGTAACAGCCATCAATGACAAACCCACAGTCAATGTTATACTGAATGGGCAAAATCTGGAACCATTCCCCATGAGAACTGGAACAAGACAGGGATGCCCACTTTTCAGTACTCGTATTCAAAATTGCACTGGAACTCCTGACCAAAGCAATCAGGCAAGAGAAGGAAATAAAAGGCATCCAAATAGGAAAAGAAGTCAAACTATCTCTCTTTGTTGATGATATGATTCTATGCATAGCCCTAAAGACTCCACTGAAAGACTCCTGGAACTGATAAAATTTAGAAATGTTTCAGGATACAACATCAATGTACAAAAATCAATAGCATTGTTATATCCCAATACCATTCTAGCTGAAAAACAAATCAAGAACACAATCACATTTTCAATGGCCATAAAATAATACCTAGGAATTCATCTAAGTAAGGAGGTGAGAGATTTCTGCAAGGGGAATTACAAAACCCTGCCAAAAAATCAGATATGACACAAAGACATGGGAAGATATTCCATGCTCATAGATTGGAAGAATCAATATTGTTGAAATGACTATATTGCACAATTTACAGAATCAATGCTACCCCTATTAAAATACCAACATCATTTTTAACAGAATAGAAAAATCTAATCTAAAATTCATTTGGAACCAAAAAGCCCAAATAGCCAAAGCAATCCTACCCAAAAAGAACAAAGCCAGAGGTATCATATTGACTGTCTTCAAACTATACTGTAAGGGAATAATAACCAAAATAGCATGGTCCTGGTTCAAAACAGACACATAGACCAAAGGAACAGAATGGAGAACCTAGAAATAAAACTGCACACCTACAACCATGTGATCTTTAGCAAAACTGACAAAAAATAAGCAGTGGGGGAAATTCAATAAATGATGTTGAGATTGCTGGTTAACCAGATGCAGAAAAATGAAACTTGACCTTTATCTATCATAATATACAAAATTATCTCAAGGTGGAGTAAAAATTTAAGCCTAAGACCTCAATGTTTACAAAATTCTAGAAGAAATCCTAGGAAATACCCTTCTCATCATTGACTTTGTTAAAGGATTTATGGCTAAGTCCCAAAAGCAATAGCAGCAAAAACGAAAATTGACAAGTGAACTTTAATTAAACTAAAGAGCTTCTTCATAGTAAAAGAAACTACCAACAGAATAAACAGCCTAGAGAATGGGATAAATATTTGCAAATTATGCATCTGACAGAAATCTAATATCCAGAACCAACAAAGAACTTAAATTGGCAAGCAAAAAAGAAATAATGCAATTTTAAAAATGGGCAAAGGACATGAACAGACACTTCCCAAAATGTCATGAGGAAAAAAATGCTCAACCTCACTAATTATCAGAGAAATGCAAATCAAAACCACAATGAGATATCATCTCACACCAGTCAGAATGGTGATTATTAAAAAGTCAAAAAATAACAAATGCTAGCACCGCTGAAGAGAAAAGGAAATGCTTATACACTATTGGTAGAAATGAAAACTAGTTCAGTCACTGTAGAAAGCAGTTTGGAGTTTTCTCAAAGAACTTAAATCAGAACTACTATTTGACCCAGCAATCCTATTACTAGGTATATATCCAAAAGAAAACAAATAATTCTACCAAAAACGACATAGGCATTCACATGTTTGTCACAGCACTACTCACAATAGCAAAGACACAGAATCAACCTAGGTGCCCATCAATAGTGGACTGAATAAAGAAAACATGGTACATGTACACCATGGAATACTATGCAGCTATCATAAGGAATGAAGTGATGTCATTTACAGCAACTTGGATAGAGCTGGAGGCCATCATCCTAAGCGAATTAACACAGGAACAGAAAACCAAACACTCATATTCTAACTTATAAGTGGGAGCTAAATATTGAATACACATAGAAATAAAAATAGGAAAAATGGATAGTAGGGACTAATAGGAATAAAAGGAAGGAAAGGGGCATGGGTTGAAAAACCACCCTTTGGGTTCTATGCTGACTGTCTGGGTGGTGGGAACATTTGTACAACAAACCTCAGCATCATGCAATGTACTCATGTAACAAACCTGCACATGTATCCTTTAATCTATACTAAAGGTTGAAATTTTTAAAAAACAAAACAAAATGAAAATATTCTAGTAGATTATTATGACAAACAAGTAGCCTTAACCTAGGTGATTCTATTTCCAAGCCATCAAAGGATAAGTCTCTGAAATGATTCAAAGAAGTTCTTATAAATATCAGTGTTTACCCTTTGATTTTAAAAAGAATGGTAGCCGGGCATGGTGGCAGGTGCCTGTAATCCCAGCTACTAAGGTGTCTGAGGCAGGAGAATTGCTTGAACCCAGGAGGCAGAGCTTGCAGGAGCAGAGATCACACCACTGCACCCCAGCCTGGGCGACAGAGTGAGATTACGTCTCAAAATAAATAAATAAATACAATTTAAAATAAAATAAAAATAAAAGAATGGAAAAGAATCTGGTAATCTGGTTGTACCCTTCACTCAAATAATCTCTTGCAAGACGGCTGCTTGGTGGCACCGGATGATTTCCAATAGCGACTACCTAAATTTCTCCACGAAGCTACTCATCATGGTACAGATAAAAATGCTTAGCATCTCAAATAAGTACTGCTGGGGAAACTTTAAAAAGGTTATTTTCAGGTCATGTATTACTTGTCAACTATAGAAACCTGGAAAAGTATAAAATGGGGCATGGTCAGAAACCAAAGCTTCAAAAGCCTTTTGAACCCTCATAGATGGATTACCCTCTAGGAGATTTGAATATATTTTAGCTATTGTATGTTTACTTTCAGGATGGGTAAAATATTTCCTTGCCAGAAAACTACAGTTTACAATCACTAAAAAGCAGCTCGATTTTGTGATTCCAACCAGGAGCCGATCAACTTTGCTACCAAGTGGCTGAGGATTACACTTTATGGTAATTATGAAAGAATTCTGTAATGCACTACCTCTTACTCAAAAATTACACTGTTCTTACCACCCAAAATCTTATGAAATGTTTGGAAGAACCAATAACATCCTTAAATTAAAATTCATAAAACTTTCAGAAATATTAGAGCTTCCTTGACCCAAGAGACTCCCACTAGCCCTTATGGCCATACAATCCACTCCCCGAGGATGAATCAATTGTCACCTTATGAACTGGCTAGCTGGAAGGTTCATGCATTTTGAAATTTTTACTTTTTAAATTTTTTTTTGTAGAGATGGGGTCTCCCTATGTGTTGCCCAGGCTGATCTCAAACTCATGGCCTCAAGCAATCCTCTCACCTAGGAATCCCAAGGTGTTTTGCCACTGTCTGTAATTCTAAGCCATTCTTCACTTATCCCAGATTGTAGCCTCTGCCTCTGGCTGCTGGATGTGTCAATGATCACCAGATCCCCATGATAGAAACCTCTGGGAAATTCCAGTCTCACCAAAGGAGACCATAGGGAATTGCAGCTCATGACATTTCCACTTGCACTGACATGGATAAATGACCTTAAACAAATCAATCTGTGACTTCACTAGTGTCCCCTCTTCCAGGAAAGTATAGCCAATTACTACAATCTACTGATCAGACTCTAGGAAATTCTAAATTTGAATTCTGCAACCTTTCTAGGGTGATGGGCCAAATAGTTGCCACTCGTAAGAGCCCAGTAGAGATCTAATTGCATAACCCAACTAATGTTAAATTGGTTCTTTGTTTCATGAACAACTCGTTTATTCCTGGTGGCCCTACAGGATACTACTTCCTTTGGGGCCAGATTGCTTTGTCTTGTATACCTCAGACTAACAACTCATGTACTTTAGGAATAGTATTCTGACACTTACCTGAACATAGAGATCCCAATTCTATAAATCTGCATGGCTGGAAATTCAAACATAGATCAGAGCTTCAAAATGAGGTACATCCTTGATTATTTAGGTACTCTATCTATGAAAATTACTATCTCATTTAAAAAAAAAAAATTACAGGCCGGGCGCGGTGGCTCATGCCTGTAATCCCAGCACTTTGCGAGGCCAAGGCAGGCGGATTACGAGGTCAGGAGATCGAGACCATCCTGGCTAGCACGGTGAAACCCCGTTTCTAACGAAAATACAAGAAAATTAGCCAGGCACAGTGGTGGCACCTGTAGTCCCAGATACTCTGGAGGCTGAGGCAGGAGAATGGCATAAACCCGGGAGGTGGAGCTTGCAGTGAGCAGAGATCAGGCCACTGCACTCCAGCCTGGGCGAAGAGTAAGACTCCGTCTCAAAAAAAACAAAAAAAAAAAAACAAAAAAACAACAACAAAAAGAAAACAATAGCTTTGGGGCCACAGATGGTTTTTGCTTACATGGATGAATTATAAAGTGCTGAATTATGACATTTTAGTACACTCGTCACCTGAGTAGTATACATTGTACCCGATATGTAGTTTTATTTATCCCACACTCACCTCTGATCTTCCACCTTCTGAGTGGCTAAACTCTATTTTATTACTCTGTATGTCTTTGCATCCTCATAACTTAGCTTCCACTTATACGTGAGAACATAGTGGTATCTGGTGTTCTATTTCTGAGTTATCTCACTTAAAATAATGGCCTCCAGTTCCACCCAAGTTGTTGCAAAAGACATTATTTCATTCCCTTTGATGGCTGAATAGTATTTCATGGTGTATATCTACCACATTTTATTTATCCACTCATTGGTCAATGGGCACTTAGATTAGTTCCATATCTTTGCAATTGTCAATTGTACTGCAATAAACATATGTGTGTATGTGTCTTTTTCACCTAATGACTTCTTTTCCTGTATCTACTGGTAGATAGCAGTAGCGGGATTGCTGGATTGAATGGTAGATCTACTTTTAATTCTTTAATGAATCTCCATACTATTTTCCATAGAGGTTGTACTAATTTACATTCCCACTAGCAGTGTATAAGTGTTTCCTTTTCCTTGCATCCACACTAACATCTATTTTTTTTTTTTTTTGGTTTTTTTTTTTGGTGTTTTAATAATGACCATTCTTGCAGGAGTAATGTGGTATCTCCTTGTGGTTTAATTTGCATGTCCCTGATGATTAGTGATGTTGAGCATTTTTCATTTTTCATATGTTTGTTTACATTCCTTTGAGGAATGTCTATTCATGTCATTGGCCCACTTTTTGATTGGATTATTTGTTTTTTTCTTACTGATTTGAGTCCCTTGTAGATTCTGGATATTAGTCCTTTGTCAGATGTGTAGTTTGCTGATATTTTCTCCTATTCTGTGGGTTGTCTGTTTACTCTCATAATAATTTCTTTTGTTGTGCAAAAGACTTTTAGTTTACTTAGGCTCCATTTATTTTTGTTTTTGTTGTGTTTGTTTTGGGAGTTTTAGTCATGAATTCTTTGCCTAGGCCAATGTCCACAAGAGATTTTCCGAGGTTATCCTCTAGAATTGTTATGGTTTCAGGTCTTAAAGTCTTTGATCCATATTGAGTTGATTTTTGTAGAAGGTGAGAGATGGAGATCCAGTTTTATCCTTCCACATGTTGCTAGCTGGTTTTTCCAGCACCATTTATTTAATAGGGTTTCCTTTCCCCCATTTATGTTTTTGTATGCTTTGTCAAAGATCATTTGGTTGTAAGTATTTGTCTTTATTTCTAGGTTCTCTACTGTATTATTCTTTTGGCAAACAATCACAGCAATGTCTCCATTAGTGGTCCCTATGCAAATAACACAGGCTACAACAAACATAACATTAACTCTGACTGCATTAGTCCATTCTTCCACTGCTATAAAGAAATGCCTAGAATCGTGTAATTTATAAAGAAAAGATGTTTAATTGACTCATGGTTCTGCAGGCTGTGCAGGAAGCATAGCAGCTTCTGCTTCTGGGGAAGTCTCAGGAAACTTACAATCATGGTGAAAAGTGAAGAGAAAGCAGGCATGTCCTACATGGCTGGAGCAGGAGCAAGAGAGAGATTGAGGAAGTGGTACATACTTTTAAACAACCAGATTTCATAATAACTCACTATTGCAATGACAGCACCAAGGAAGATGGTGTTAAACCATGAGAAACTGCCCCTGTGATCCAATCACCTCCCTCCAGCTCCTACCTCAAACCTTGGGGATCACAATTCAATATGAGATTTGGGTGGAAACATATATCCAATATGCCAGCATATTACTGGCAGAAAGCACTAATAATACCACCTCTGCCCTAGATGTATAGAGATTAGTCTAAACTCATTGGCAGAATTAGTGATGGGCAATTGCATTGCTCTAGATTTCTTATCTAGACAGTGTCTCTTGCTGTATTTGGATTGATGAAACAGACTAGGTAAAACAGACTACATTTTATAGCCTATTGGATTTGTTCTCTTGGCCTGGGTTGGGCAGGTGGACTTCCTGATTCCAAAACATCTTAAAGAGATTATTAATTTTCTTGTTTTTGTCAGAGTGATTATGATGCTGTGCCATTGCATTCTATCCAGAATCTTAAATGCTTTTGCACAGCTGCCCTCTCATAAGATAATTGCCATGGTACAATAACAACAAAAAGGCAAGAAAACCTCATGATACTATTGACCATGGAAACATTTAGACAATCCTCAAGAGCTGAAAATCTGAATCTTTAGTTTTCCATGAATTGTTCAACACTTCACAAGAGAGAAAATGAGCACAGAGGCGATAAATAGACTGAATATTCCAACAGATGATGGCCAGACTATATATGACAGTATACTTCTGACCCACAACTTTTGTAGCAATCAGTTTAGAAAGCCAAACCACATCTGTGCAGCAATCAGCCCATACTGGTCAGGACTTGGTCATCGACTGCTGGTTTCTTTACTTCTTGCTCCTTCTTCCAATATAAAACCAACCAGAGAGAGCCACATATGTTCCCCAAACCTATTACAAAAGACTCCCCACTTCTCTCTTGCTCGTCTCTAGCTTCCCTATGCCAACAACTTCTAATCAAAGCATATTGAGATCATCGCTCTTTCCCACCATGAGGCTCTTCCATCCTTCTTGCCTTTGAGTCTCTGCCAAGAATGCATGATTGTGGCTGACTCCCTTGCTATAGCAAGCGCTGGGTAAATAGCCTCTATTTGTCCTTATCTGGGTGAATATTTTCTTATTTAACCACAATGAAGAGAGGAGAGGGAAGACCTTGGCTAAACCCTCAGTAAAGGAGTCATGATCTGATTCAGAGGGTTATTAGAAATCATGGATATTATAAAGCTTTTTCCCGGAATCTAGGATCCCTCAAAACAAATACTTTCCAAGATATCTGTGTTAAGATTCTTTTAAAAATCCCTACTCCATAATATTGTACATTTTAATATTTTTTAAAAAGACCATCATCCAGTTGTCTTCAGCAATACACAAGTTAATAAACAGTATCTCTGTAAGCAATGCCCCCATGAAAATGTTGGTTTGTTTAATTGGTAGCTATTATGACATTAGACCCTGGGATTACATGAAAATTAGGTTTTTAGGGCCTAGAAAGGTGATAAATCAGATTTCATTTGTGACTAGAGTCTAATTTATAGCTTATGTGCTTTTATATTACTACTTGGCATATTAAGAGGAGGATAATGCAGACAAGGAGGTAAACCATACAAATTGTTAAACATTTAAATATTCGTCTTGTGGAATCTACTAAACTACTGAGCTTGGGGGGTATAAGCAGTAAATATGCAGGTTTTTAAAGAAAGAGTGCTGTTGCTGGGAGATGTGTTTCTATAGTGTTTTGGACATGTTTAGAAAATACTGTTACTCAGTTATTTCTATAACTGAAGTGTAACTTGATGCTCTTTGTCTTACAAAAGGAAAAATGCAGTACTAATTTTCATGTTTCTATTTTAGGCAAGTGTATTTTCAATGTAGGAGCCCTTAGAATATTTCTGATGAGGAGTTGTATCTCTTTTTTATTTTCATTTTTCAACATTTATTTTTAGATTCAGGAGCACATGTGCAGGTTTGTTACCTAGGTATGTTACGTGATGCTGAGGTTTGGGGTACAAATGATCCCATCGCCCAGGTATTGGACATAATACCTAACAGTTTTTTAACCGTCCCCCTTCGTCCTCCTCCTCTAGTAGTCACCAGTGTCTGTTGTTGCCACTCTTATGTCCATGAGTACCAGATGTTTAGCTCCCACTTACAGGAGAACATGAGGTATTTGGTTTTCTGTTCTTGCGTTAATTTGCTTAGGATAATGGCCTCTGGCTGCATCTATGTTGCTGCAAACAACATGATTTCATTCATTTTTATGGCCGTGTAGTATTCCATGATGTACATGTACCATAGTCTTTATCCAATCCACTGTTGATGGACAGCTAGGTTGATTCCATGTATTTGCTATTATGAATAGTGCTGCAATGAACATATGTGTGCACGTGTCTTTTTGGCAGAATGATTTGTTTTCTTTTAGATATATATCCAATAATTGGATTGCTAGGTTGAATGGTAGTTCTGTTGTAAGTTTTTTGAGAAAACTTCAAACTGCTTTCCACAGTGGCTGAAATATTTCACCTTCTCACCAACAGTGTATAAGCATTCCCTTTTCTTTGCAGCCTCACCCACATCTGTGGTTTTTTGACTTTTTAATAATTGCCATTTTGACTGGTGTGAGATGGTGTCTCATTGTGGTTTTGATTTGCATTTCTCTGATGATTACTGATGTTGAGCATTTCTTTACATATTTGTTGGCTGCTTGTATGTCTTCTTTTGAGAAGAGTCTGTTCATGTATTTTGCCCTTTTTTTAATGAGCTTATTTGTTTTTTTCTTGGTCAATTGTTTAAGTTCCTTATAGAAAAACTTCCTAAGATTTGTTTCTTTGTTTTCATTACAAAAAAAAAATCTTTTTAGAGATAGAATCTCTCTCTGAAGCTGGAGTTCAGTGGCACAGTCATAGCTCGCTGTAGCCTCAAACTCCTGGGCTCAAGCAATCCTCTCACACCAGCCTCCTGAATAGCTAGAACTACAGGTGTGTGCCCTCACATTTGGCTACTTTTTTTTAGAGTGAGACAGGGTCTTGCTATGTTGCCCAGGCTGGTCTCAAACTCCTGGCAATTTTCCTGCCTTGGCCTCCCAAAGCACAGGAATTACAGACATGAGCCATTGCACCTGGCCTAAGGTCATTTTCTATTTGCTAATTTACATGATTTTATGAAGACTGAAGACTTTTGGTGAATGTGAATTTAAGCAAAGCCACCCCTAATTGATGCAAAAGAATAGTAGCAACCTCTTACAGCCTAAAGTTTTCCTGGATTTCTTTTTTTTAGACGGAGTCTTGCTCGGTCACCAGACTGGAGTGCAATGGCGTGATATCGGCTCACTGCAACCTCTGCCTCCCGGATTCAAGCGATTTCCCTGTCTCAGCCTCCTGAGTAGCTGGGACTATAGGCACATGCCACCACACCTGGTTAATTTTTTGTATTTTAGTAGAGACAGGGATTTACCATGTTGGCCAGGATGGGCTCGAACTCCTGACCTCATGATCCGCCTGCCTTGGCCTCCCAAAGTGCTGGGATTACAGGCAAGAGCCACCACACCCAGCCCTTCCTGGACTCTTAAGCAGACTCTAGAAACAGAACTCTAATACTAAAGCTCTTCCTCCAGAGGGAAAGAGGTAGTAGGGGACAGTAAAACACTTCTATTCATGGTGTATATCTTCCTTGTTTCTAAAAAGGGAGCTTAGGGGTAATTTAAAAGTAGATAGTAAAATCTTTAAGGTACTGGTGCTCTGTCTTCTCCATTTCTCTGACACACCTTGCTCATAGCTCTGCCCATGGTAGAAGTAGGAGTAATACACATCTAACGAATACAGATGGATTAATTAATATTCAGCAGAATAAACAAAGCTAAGATGCAATCACTGGCATTTTCTGCTAAAAAAAAAAAAAACTAAATAACTGGCCCCTTGCAACCAAACTATCTAGGAGAATCTCAGAACTTAGTACAATGCTTGCTTCACAGTAGATCCTCTAAATAACTGACATTTCAATGAACAAATGAATGCAGTGGATTCAAATGGCAGGACTGATTCTTTCATCCTGATTCTCATAAACCCCCAAATCACTAATGCGGCATTAAGTGCAGTTAGATATTAATTGAGGCAGAGTGGTCAGCTTCTTTCTGTCCTGGCCTCACAGTTTTGATAATCGTGGATATATTTAGGATGTCGCAGTCAGAAAATTGTTCTTCTCCAAGGAAAAATTTCCCAATTATCAAGAAAGTCTCTTCAGGTACCCCAAATGAGTTCACAAAGACAGAGATGTTGACCTTAAGGAAGGGATATATCTTTTTCTACTTGCTCTTATTCAAATGCTGTGCCCAAGTTTGCAACTTCATGGTTTATTTGCAGAAGAGCTTCTGCATGCAGGCATACTGCCTGTCTAGAGAACACGCCATGAGCCCTGCTTCGGAAGACCGCACACCGTTTAACCAAAGGATTTAAATCCATGGTCATATGTTTATCTCTCTCCACTTCATTACACTTGATGGAAAAGGGAAAGCACAGAATATTTTCCAAGCAACTGGCCTCTGGCTTTTTGTTTGTCAAGTGGCCTTTTAAGTGTGGAATGCCACGGTTAAGATTCAGCAACCACCTTCTCGGGGATGGGAAAAGTATACTTACAAATGGGATGTAGTTTATTCCAATTTATATGGTTTATCTGAAAATATTTTTTCAAAGCAGGTGATGAAGCCAGGTGACACTGAAGTTTCCTGTCAGTCCTAAGAAAATATAAAACTCATGTAAATGAAAGTGCTTAGGCCACCCTGATCCTGATATCCTTATTTGTTTATCACAAGTGTGCCACAATGTCACCCTCCACTGCACCGCCATCCCAGAGAGGTTACCTCCTCAAACTGCCTATTAAGCAAGAAAAGAAATAATTTCTTCCTTTATGTGTGGTGTGGTGACAAGAATCTCCCAAAAGAGTGAAGCTTGAAATTCAACTGGAGCTACCTAAAGTCAAGGAAAGGTTTGAGTGTATTTCTCCACAATTCTACTATCCTTTATTAGAACAGCATTTCTGGACCACATTTGTGTGGTAATATGATGCAACCTCCTGAGTCTCTCCCAGAAACAGACATGTAGACAAGTAATGTATATATTTAAGGTGGTCCACAGAATCCCACAAAGCCCATTCATGGAGTTCCTAGGGAATACTTGGGCTCCAGGTTAAAACTTCTTGCTCCAAAATTTGCTTCTTTTCCCTGTGTGTCCTGCATTGGTCAGAGTAGGAGAAATATCTCATGATTTTGAGAAAAGAAAAAAAAAAAAAAGGTATCAGCAACTCTTGGGCAACCTTTAAAATGACCAAAAGAAAAAAAAAAAAACAAAACCTGTAACTTCTAAATACCTGAACCTAACTCTTGATTCCTAATTGAGGCTGCAGAGTTTTCAAAGACAATGAGTATATGATGCACTCTTTCATTCAGCAAGTGGAGCCTTTCTCCTATGCGTATTCCATAGTAACACCACTCTCTGACCACAGCTGGGAAAGGTTCTCCACTTTTAAACACTTGTGTGGTTAAATTGTGCACATCTGGATAATGAGTACCTCCCAGATGCCTGGTGCAGTAGTAGTCATCAAATTTAGAAATGAAAGGTGTTCTTATGATTTATAAGGAGCACATAAAATATAGGCAAGTAATGCATCATAATACAGAATTATAAGTGCTCATATGGAGGTTAAGGTGAGTGTTATAAGGTAATACAAAAGATCGAAGGGTATGAGGGGTTGGAAAGCAACAAGAAAGTCTCCATGCAGAAAATATTCTCTGAGTTGAGTCATGAACAAATAACAAGCCAAGGGAAGAAGGAGGCTTGCGCAGCCTGAAGGTCAGAAAGAGTGTGATGCTTTCAGAGAATGGCAAACAATGATATGTCTAGAGCCTAAGAAGTGGTAAAAAGGAAAGTTGAAAGAGTAGGCAGATGCTATTTCTTGAAGGGCCTTGTAGAGCATGCCAAGCAGCTTGGATTTTATTGAAGGAAAAGTAGAGCAACTGAAGGCGTTTAAGATGAGGAGTGCTGTCCAGTGAGCATTTTAGAAAGGTCATGAGCAGATGCAAAGTTAATGCATGTTGGTATTTTACAAAGCAACTAGTCTATTGTCAATACCAAACCAATACATTGTAATAGTTTAAGATTAGTAAGTCTTCCAGTGCCTGGAAAGAAGTTTAGATTTCATACAAAGACCCAGAGTCCTCTGTCCTCTCTGGCCTTTTATTGGGAAATATTGGAATGCTCCATATTTTCCAACACAAGTTCACCTGCTTCACAGGACATTGCCTTTTCAACATTCATTTTATGGAGAAAGTAGCCTAGCACATATATCAATCAAATATTAAGCCTCGATAACCTGACTATATTCAATATATGATTCCAAAGCACTCAATGAGTCTGATCATATTTGAAATTCATCATTAGTTCAACCTTAATTTTGTTTTTAACATTTTAAATTCTGGGATACATGTGCAGAACCTGCAGGTTTGTTACATAGGTATACGCATGCCATACTGGTTTGCTGCACCCATCAACCCATCATCTACATTAGGTATTTCTCCTACCGCTATCCCTCTCCTAGGTCCCCACCCCCCAACAGGCCCTGGTGTGTGATGTTCCCCTCCCTGTGTCCATGTGCTCTCATTGTTCAATTCCCACTTATGAGTGAGAACATGTGGTGTTTGGTTTTCTGTTCCTGGGTTAGTTTGCTGAGAATGATGGTTTCCAGCTTCATTTTCCATGTCCCTGCAAAGGACATGAACTCATCCTTTTTTATGGCTGCATAGTATTCCATGGTGTATATGTGCCACATTTTCCAATTAGAAAAATTTGCTTTGTTGTCTTGAAATTGAGGCTGTGTTTTATGATAAATGGAAGACACTCTGCTTTGAGAAATGAGATGTCTAGAGATATAATGAAGTTACCATCATGTGAGTTGTTTTGGCATATGGATAATTGTGTACTAGGGTGCTAAGAGGGGAGTCACACATTGAGTGGAAGGAGAAGGTAGCTTATTTTCCAAACCTGAGATATGAGATTTAATCATGTATAAGTTTGTAATGGTTAAAATGGTTCTAGATATGGTTGACCTGCACTAGAAGGAAAGACACCCTAGAAATGTCACTTGGAGGCTCTGCTCCAGATCAAGTAGACCTGCATGGAGACATAATATACAGTTCTACATACAAAGTGAACAGTTCTGGGGTGTGATCCCTCAGGAAAGTAGGGGTTTGAGGCATCCTAGGAAGCCAGAGAGGATTTGTCTCAGCTGAGAGTAGGAGGGGAAGACTCAAAGAAAAGGCCATGGGCAAATTAACATGATAAGCTTAGAAATGGTAAAACAACTTTGGATGAAGAGTCTGGAGAAATAAGCAGAGAACTTCGGGGGGACGGTGAAGTCTTCCAGGTTAACCCCGTGCATGAATCCACACCTAAAGGTGTGGCCTTTAGGAAGTGATTAGGTCATGAGGGTCCTGCTTGATCCTGGACTTTCAAGCCTCTAGAACTGTAACTTAATGAATTTCTATTGTTATAGATTACCCAGTCTTATGGTAATTGTGAAATGGCAGCAGGGACAGACGCAGTTAGACAGAGTCAGAATAGTCAGGAAACTAAATGAAAGTTTGTGGAGTCTGGACTCTGATCTGCAGGCAATGACAACCGGAAAACAGGCACTGGATGGGAACAGAGGATATAACCTGAAGCTACCTTGGGCAGGAGTTTGCTAAAGCAGATTGAGAAGAGAGAGGACTGTGTGTTCAGCAAATGATGACTAGAAAAAATATTGGACATGGCCATTTACTTCAATGGTTTGTCATTTCTTTTGCTTATTTCCTTTTACGTTCTGCTCAGAAATGTTGCTTTGAAAAAAATCCAGTCTCACCTACCTAGACTGAGTGGAAAAAGAGACAAATTGTGTTTGCATACACATATTTATACACATGGCCTGGGCGTGCTGGTCCGGGTGAACATTCATGCCCATGAACAGAGGCCCTGGGGCAGAGGATGAGGGACCAAGTGGATGGGATAAAATAAGAAGGGGAGTTCCCCAGAGACTCATTATTTTCAAACTATTACATTTCCAAACACTTTTTCAGGTAATATCTTGGTATGACACTACTGAGAAATAGGACAAAAAGCTATGAAAGGAAGCAGAATAAAGTGACAATCAGATCAGAATGTTTAATATAGAGAAGAGCTGGGTAGAAAGGAGGATTGTCAAAAGATAACATGTTTCAGCTTTTATACCCAGTCCCCATCACTGGTTCTGACCACAGTCTCATTCGAGAGTAATGGCAGTAACTATTATGCTTCCAGGGATCTGGGACTCTTCCAGGAGTACCAGCATCTGCTGGAAGGTGGACTATAGATATTTTATTTGCTCATTACTATGAGCAACCATGTTTGAACATATGTCCCATGTTTATATTGGTATAAAAATATATATCAATGTTTGAACATATATTTACAAGTTATAATAAAACATACCAATATAAATTATAAAACATAGAAATTTAAAGGATATCATATAATAGGATAAATTATACTTTCAAACTAACATTTCTATTGTGTACAGTGTATGTGCCTTGGTCTAAACACATTACACGTATTAACCACACAATGCTCATGTCAGCCCTCAAAGGTGGTACTATTATTAAGGACCCATTTTACAGATGGGGAAACTGAGGCATAGTATATGCTATAGTTTTTATGTTTGTGTTTCTCCAAAATTCATGTTGAAATTTAATCTCAATTGTGGTGGAATAAAGAGGGGCAGGGTGCGGTGGCTCACGCTTGTAATCCCAGCACTTTGGGAGGCCGAGGCAGGCAGATCACGAGGTCAGCAGATCGAGACCATCCTGGTTAACACAGTGAAACCCCATCTCTACTAAAAATACAAAAAATTACCCGGCATGGTGACGGGCGCCTGTAGTCCCAGCTACTCGGGAGGCTGAGGCAGGAGAATGGCGTGAACCTGGGAGGCGGAGCTTGCAGTGAGCAGAGATTGTGCCACTGCACTCCAGCCTGGGTGACAGAGCGAGACTCCGTCTCAAAAAAAAAAAAAAAGAGTAGGGCCTATGGGGAGGCGATTAACTCATGATAGTTCTGCCCTTTTGAATGGGCTTCAGAGAGCTGTCTGGCCCTTCTGCTCTACCTGCCATATGAGAACACAGTGTTTTTCCCTTTTACATCCCTTCTGCCTTATGAGGAAGCAGCAAGAGGCCATCTGAAAAGCAGAGAGCACACCTTTACCAGACACCAAATCTGCTAACACCTTGATCTTGGACTACTCATCCTCCAGGATTGTGAGAAACAAATGTCCATTATTTATAAATTACCCACTTTAAGGCATTTTGTTATAGATGCATGAATGGACTAAGGCAGAAATTGGTAGCAAGAAGTGGTGTTTCTATAGCAAATACCTAAAAATATGGAAGTGTCTTTGAAACTGGGCAATAGGTAGAGACTGGACTTTAAAGGGCTCAGAAGAGGAGAGATGTAGGGAGGGCCTCAATCTTCTTAGTAACTACTTAAATGGTTGTGATCAGAATGTGGGTAGAAATGTGGACAGGGAAAGACCATTCTAATGTGGTCTTAGATGAAAATAAGAGACATGTTATTGGAAATTGGAGGAAAGGACATTCTTGTTATAAAGAGGAAAAGAGCTTGCCTGAATTGTGTTTGTGTCCTAGCGTTCTGTGGAAGGCAGAGCTGAAGAGCAATGAATTAGGATATTTGGCAGAAGGAATCTCTAAGTCAGGTGTTGAGGGTGCAGCATGGCTTGCTTGACTGCTTACAGTAAAATGCAAGAAGAGAGAAACAAGTTAAAGACTGAATTTATACTCAAAAGGAAAGCAGAACTTAAACAGTTGGAAAATTCTCAGTCATTAAAAAAAAAATGAGAAAGTGTGTTCAGGACAGAATATCAAGAATGTGCCCAAGAGACTGTTTGAAAAGATTAATATGGACAGAAGGAAGCTAGGTGCTATTCATCAGGACAATGAAAGAATGACTCCAAAGCCATTTCAAAACTTGTCAGGTACTGCCAATCCCATCTCAGACTCAGAGTGCCAGGGCTTTGAGAGCAGAATGCTGTCAAAAGAGGGGATTTAGGTACCTATATGACCTCAGTACTCATTGGCATGGGCTGCCTCAAGTCTCTGCTTCACAAATTCTGGTGCAGCTCTTCTCAGCCATCGCAAGTTGACTCCAGTGGGCTCAGGTATGGTGCAGGCTACAGTGGTCAGCCCTCCAGTAGGCATAAGTGGTAAACCTTAGTGATGTTCATATGGCGCCATCTCCACCAAGGAGCAGACTGCATGAGTTGTGGGGGCATGGCTGCTTCCATCTAGATTTCAAAGAATGTTCCAAAGAGCTTTAGTGCAACAGGTTCAGGGCAACCACAGAGAGCCCCGACTACAGCAACGCCCAGTAAGTCATGGAAGCAGAGCCACTCCCAAGACTTCAGACCTGTAGAGCTACCAATGTGCAACTTCACCTGTGAGAGCTGCAAGCAGGAGACTCCAACTTGTGAGAGCTGCTGTGTGGGCTGTGCCCAGAAAAGCCATAAGGGCAGGCTTCCCAGGACTTTGGGGGCCCAACCTTTAGCCCGGTGTCTCTGGCAGGTGGAATAGAGAGTCAAAGGAGCTTACTCTGGAGCCTTAAGATGTAATGTTTTCCCATTTGGGTTTTGGAGTTACTTGGAACAACTTATCCCTTTCTTTCTTCCTATTTTCTTTCTTCTTTTTGGAATGGGAAGGTCTATCTTATGCCTATTTCACTATTGTATTTTTTAAAATTATACTTTAAGTTATGGGTTACATGTGCAGAATGTGCAGTTTTGTTGCATAGGTATACACGTGCCCTAGTGGTTTGCTGCACCCATCAACCCATCACCTACATTAGGTATTTCTCCTAATGTTATCCCTCCCTTAACCCCCATCCCCCAACAGGCCCCAGTGTGTGATGTTCCCCTCCCTGTGTCTATGTGTTCTCATTGTTCAACTCCCACTTATGAGTGAGAACATGCAGTGTTTGGTTTCTGATCTTGTGATAGTTTGCTGAGAATGATGGTTTCCAGCTTCATTTTCCATGTCCCTGCAAAGGACACGAAGTCATCCTTTTTATGGCTGCATAGTATTCCATGGTATATACGTGCCACATTTTCTTAATCCAGTCTATCATTGACAGACATTTGGGTTGACTCCAAGTCTTTGCTATTGTGAACAGTGCCGCAATAAACATATCTGTGCATGTGTCTTTATCATAGAATGATTTATAATCCTTTGTGTATATGCCCAGTAATGGGATTGCTGGGTCAAATGGTATTTCCAGTTCAAGATCCTTGAGGAATCGCCACACTGTCTTCCACAATGGTTGAACTAATTTACACTCCCACCAACAGTGTAAAAGTGTTCCTATTTCTCCACAACCTCTCTAACATCTGTTGTTTCCTGACTTTTTAATGATTGCCATTCTAACTGGCGTGAGATGGTATCTCATTGCGGTTTTGATCTGCATTTCTCTAATAACCAGTGATGATGAGCATTTTTTCATATGTCTGTTGGCTGCATAAATGTCTTCTTTTGAGAAGTGTCTGCTCATATCCTTTGCCCATTTTTGATGGGGTTTGTTTTTTTCTTGTAAATTTCTTTTTTATATATATANAGAAGTGTCTGCTCATATCCTTTGCCCATTTTTGATGGGGTTTGTTTTTTTCTTGTAAATTTCTTTTTTATATATATACTTTAAGTTCTAGAGTACATGTGCACAACGTGCAGGTTTGTTACATAGGTATACATATGCCATGTTGGTTTGCTGAGTTTTGAAAGCACATAACTTGTTTCCTTTCAAAGGCTCATAGATTGAGTAACAATTTGCCTTAGAATGAACTGTGCTTTGAGTCCCATTCATACCTGATTTAGATGAGACTTTGGACTTACACATTAAAGTTGATGCTGGAATGAATTAGGACTTTGGGGGGTTATTGGGATAGAATGATTATATTTTGTAACTGGTAAGGACATGAATGTAATGTTAGGGATACAGGAGAATTTTATGACTTTCATGTTTGTGTCCCTCCAAAATTCATTTGAAACTTAATCCCCAATGTAATAGTATTAAGAGGTGTGGTCTTTAGGAGGTGATTAGGTCATGAGGGTTCTGCTTGATCCTGGACTTTCAAGCCTCTAGAACTGTAACAATACATTTCTGTTGTTATTGATTACCCAGTCTTATGGTAATTGTGAAATGGCAGCAGGAACAGACGAAGACAGTACAAATAAGTAACTCACGCAAGGTCACACAGCTAGTAGCACCAGAGCTTGGATTCAAACCCAGTAGTCTGGCTGTAGCACCTAAGTCCTAACTCTGCATTACAGTCTTCTGCCTCTATAATTGCTCCTCTGTCATGCTGATATTAGCTAATTTTTCAAAGCATGATGTGCACTTTGGGAGAGGTTAATCATTAATGATAGTGGCTGGTAAATCCATATTTCAAATAGTCTTCTTAGTAATCATATCTGATTAGATTGTCATTGTTTCCTACCACTTAATGAAGGTTATCAGGAGCTTTGAATGAGTAGGATAAGTGCCAGCATGGCCATTTTCTTTCGCTCTTTTGTGGATGTTCTTTTGGCATTATCATGGCATTATCACATCTTCTTGGGAATAATTTAAGATTCTTACCCATTTTGTGAGAGGTAGTTCAGTTAAACAAGATCATTGGACCTTAAATCTATTTACCCAGGCAACACACACCTCACTACTTCACAGTAAGTTAAACTCAAGTCAGCTCCCACTCCCACTCAACTCCTTGGGATTCTGCAGGATTTGTCCAGAACATTTCCATACAGGTTCAGTGTGTGCACCAGTTCCAATCAACAACAAAGCTTAAGAACTTTCATTTGTTAAAATAAACAAAATAAAAGTTCTAAAATTTTCCCATACTATAAAGGATTGTTCCAAAAGGATACAAGCCCTACTTCGAAGACCACTCACCAGAGTATTTTTTTGAAGTAGGGTCTTCAGATCATCTATACCAGAATCAACAGGTTTATTATAAAAACCTGTATTCCTGAGCTCAAATCCATATTTAATGGGAATCTTGGTGTAAGGCCCAAGGAGCATGCATTTTTAATAAGTTCTTCAGGTAATCCTTATACATCTCAATGTTGATAGCCACTGCTTTAGGGGCTGCTCAGTCCCTGATACAACAAATCTCCCAAGGTTACGAGAGCTCTTCAAGAGCTCTTCAATTAACTACGGGAGGTAATTAATTGTATGTGTCAATATGGATGGTTCATTTGGTGCCCAGATTAGACATTGTTTTTGGTTGCCTCTATGAGCATATTCCTGGAGGAGGCTAGCATTTGAATTTGGTAAACTCAGTGAAGTAGATTGTCCTCTCCAGTTTGGTTGGGCATCATCCAATCTGTTGAGGACCTAAATAGAACAAAAGGCAGAGGAAGCAGGGATTTGTCTCTTTTATCCTGCCTTGCTGCTTGAGCTGGAATATCTCATTTCAACTTCCCTGACCCTATTCACATTATCACCTCTTTGAATTCTCAGCCTTTTCCATGTGAACCTCACTACCCCACCGGCTTCCCAGGGTCTCCGGCTTGCTGATAACAGATTGTGTAACCTCGCAGCCTCATAATTGTATAAGCCAACAAACCAATTCCTCAGAATAAATGTGTGTGTGCGTGTGTGTGTTCTTTTTCTCCGGATAACCGATTGGTTTGGTTTTATTTCTCTAGACAACCTTGAATAATGCAAACCCCAATGCTTCAGACAATACTTGACTATCAGGTTAAAGAAAGAAGTGCAGGGCCGGGCGCGGTGGCTCAAGCCTGTAATCCCAGCACTTTGGGAGGCCGAGACAGGCGGATCACGAGGTCAGGAGATCGAGACCATCCTGGCTAACATGGTGAAACCCCGTCTCTGCTAAAAAAATACAAAAAACTAGCCAGGCGAGGTGGCGGGCGCCTGTAGTCCCAGCTACTCGGGAGGCTGAGGCAGGAGAATGGCGTAAACCTGGGAGGCGGAGCTTGCAGTGAGCTGAGATCCGGCCACTGCACTCCAGCCTGGGTGACAGAGCAAGACTCCGTCTCAAAAAAAAAAAAAAAGAAAGAAAGAAGTGCAATGACTGATTCTCCTTCTCCTGCAGAGAGGACACATTTGAATAATGCCCTTCAATTACTCAGATATATTTTGTTTCTTCAGTTTAATTACAAATAGCCTAGAAAATAAATGTCTTTGCCTTTATATAATATCTATAGTTTCTAATCAGCAAATAGCTTTTATCTCACATGATGTCTGGTTAATTCACAGTGATGACAGGAGTGCTCTGTAAACAGACTCTGAGACTGGATTGGGGCATAGTCATCAATCTGTGATGCATTATCAATATCTGCATGCAAACAATGTGGAGAGGTAGCAATTCAATGGGCATTTGGCAACACAAATGAGCCATCTTAACAGTATATTCTCAAAATTAATAAATATGAAATATATCCCAAACATTGCACATATGAGTAACTCGTCTCTTCCTTAGGGAACTACCTGCTTTTTTCAGATTATCTGTCTTGTTAAGTCACTTTTAAAATGAGAAAATGACCACTTAAAAGGGATATTTCTGCCATGCCTTTTATGCCCATCCTATATGTGGAGCCTTGAAGTCAGGAGCAGATTGGAAGCTGCGACAGACCTTGGGCAGCCCCCACCAAACTAGTGATGGGAAACCATAAAACTACAGTTTTAAAAAAGAAGGCCAGTTTAGCTATTTTAAAATGAGACCGCAGTTTGGAGCAATCTGGGGTAGGGTTAGACATCCCCACCTAACACAGAAACTCTGCATGGATAGTAAAGACGACCCTAAATCATGAAAGCTTGATACGAGTAATCTTTAAGTGTTCATAAAATACTGAGAACCTCTAATTCTGGATCATCTTGGTGTAGGATAAGGGAGATGCTACATGGCTGATGGAATGGTGTGTTTTTAATTGTGACACCTTGAATTATTATACCACCTGCATAGAGCACTGTCAACACTAATCTAATGGGGAACCATGTAGAGAAACAGGCACACACACCAGCTAGTGCTGCAACCTTGTGGAGAGCTTAATCTCAGCCACAGACAGTGCAGCAGATAACAGTTAACACATCATGTGCATGCATCTGGTTCCCACTGTTTTCTCTCTTTTAATAACATTTTCAATAAAGATCAACTGGCTTTAGGAAAAGGGTAGGTTGGGGCTTAGAATGCTAGATGGGTCAATTCTATTGGACACATTTCAGGTTTTATAATCTTAGGCCTCTCTGCAGCATTTATTGATTGCTCCCTCATTATATGTAATCTGCTCTTTTGGCTTCCATGACAATGTTCTTACCTGTTTCTCTTCATAATTCCTTGATGAATCCTACGTTATCTTCTTTACTCATTCTTTTTCTCCATCCTCCCTTTGAAAGATGGTCTTCCTCATGGTTCTATGTGCAGTATACTGCTGTCCTCCTCTTGTCTCTCTCCCCTGGATAATCTAATATGTCCACATTTGTGGTTTTTTTTTTTTTTTTTTTTTTTTTTTTTTT
>NW_016809075.1:264441-284072 GCF_001698545.2 Rhinopithecus bieti
CAGACTGCTGTGTTAGCAGTGAGGGAGGCTCCGTGGGCGTGGGACCCTCCCGGCCAGGTGTGGGGTATATTCTCCTGGTGTGCCTCTTTGCTTAAAGCGCCGTATTGGGGTGGGAGTTACCCGATTTTCCAGGTGTTGTGTGTCTCAGTTCCCCTGGCTAGGAAAACGGATTCCCTTCCCCCTTGCACTTCCAGGTGAGGCGATGCCTCGCCCTGCTTCAGCTCTCACTGGTCAGGCTGCAGCA
The DNA here is from genome assembly GCF_001698545.2 of Rhinopithecus bieti. Classification (NCBI taxonomy): domain Eukaryota; kingdom Metazoa; phylum Chordata; class Mammalia; order Primates; family Cercopithecidae; genus Rhinopithecus; species Rhinopithecus bieti. The sequence continues at coordinate 264,686 of NW_016809075.1, forward strand.
GCTGACCAGCACCGATTGTCCGGCACTCCCCAGTGAGATGACCCCAGTACCTCAGTTGCGAATGCAGAAATCACCGGTCTTCTGTGTCGCTCGCTCGCGCTGGGAGTTGGAGACTGGAGCTGTTCCTATTCGGCCATCTTGCTCCGCCCTCTCCACATTTGTGGTTTTAACCACCACCTAGATATTCATGACTTCCAACTTCTTTTTTTTTTTTTTTTTTTTTTTTTGAGATGGAGTCTCGCTTTGTCACCCAGGCTGGAGTGCAGTGGCCGGATCTCAGCTCACTGCAAACTCCACCTCCCGGGTTTACGCCATTCTCCTGCCTCAGCCTCCCGAGTAGCTGGGACTACAGGTGCCCGCCAATGACTTCCAACTTCTTATCTTCAGGTCAAACCTTCTCTCATAAGCCTCAGACACAAATCCACCTCTCTGTGGGATATGCTGACCTGGATATCCACAGGCACCTCAAACCAGCCAAGCCCAAACTGTGTACACCAGCATCCATGCCAAAGTCCAGGATAGAAACCTCAGAGGCATCCTAAACTTTTCCCAACTCTTCAGTGTTTCAAATTCTCATCTTCCTTGCTTGTCAATATAATTAACACTGTCCTAGCTCAGTCCTTTGTTAACTTTAACATGGATGTCAGTAATAGCTTCCCAACAGTAGCCCAGTCTCTAGTCTAGTTCAAAAGATCCTCCAGGATCTATCTTCTAACAGCCACTTCACTCTTACCTTTCACCTACCTCTGCCTCTCAGCACCACTAACTAACCTGTTTACAATCATTCCATGGCTTGAATCCTCTCCATCTGGAATGCCTGACACCACTCTACATTGCTCAGTTCTAGTCTTTAAAACTTAGCTAAGGGGTCACTTCCTACAGCACGTCTTCCCTGAGACCAGTCTACTTTCCACTCTAGTCTAAGACTCTGTTCCCCATAACGCCATGTTGCTAAGTCACCACCTCTATCATTGTTTGAACCATGGTGTGTTATGACTATCTGTGACTCTCAAGGGACAAGATGCTGCCTTATCCATGCTGGTCCTTACTGTCTAGCAAAGTGATTGGCAAATGGGAATAAGCCACTGTATAAGTGTTTGGCAACTGGATAGAGAAATGATTAGATAGGAGAATCGAAAGAGAATTTTAAAATTTCAATTATGTAGAATGTTTATTGGATTTTCATCTCAGCTAAGCCACAAACTAAAGGAACAAAAGAATATTCAAATAATTAAATTTGAGATTATTTATATTAATGTTATGGATTCAAGAAAGCAAAAATATTCAACTTAAAACTCTTAGGAAGAGAAGAATTTATCATGATCATCATTGTCATTATTACTGGAAAAGCTCGTAAAAGAGCAACAACCAACACAACTCTCCTTTCCTACAGAAAGAAAATTAAAAAAAAAAATCATTTCCTTTTAGATATTATGTGTTTCATTTCTTCCTGCTAGTGAGTATTTATGGTTGAGTTATAAAAATCTGGAAACAGAAAACTTGGAAGTGCTGATCCAGCTTTCACAGGATCCCTTTAAGTTCTATAATTACCATACAATCAATGCTCAAACGGGACTGAGAAAGAAGAGTTCCTCTCTCCATCACGCCTTGTCTGCTTCCAGAGAAAACAAGTGAAGCCACAAGAGAGGATCCTCCAGCAACTCTCCACTGCTCTGAGTGCTACCAAGGTACAGCATCAAGGGAAGATCCTCAGAGGTTCCTAATGACACAAGTGCAACTCCTCAAATTAGAGTTGTTTTTTTCCTGGAGCAATGGCATTGCATGGTAGGGCCATAATGGAGAATACAACTTTCTTAAGGAAAGAAAATCAATTAATCAATGCAGAGAAGTTCAAGAAGGAGCTTTTAAAATTTATCCATTTATTTTTTGCATATATATATATACACACTCACATATTGCAAAGTCATGTTGCTTGGGAACCCAGACAGTAGGCTACCACTTAAGGGCCAAAGCAAAATAGAAGAGTAAGAAGGAAAATAAAAAATTTTGTTCAACATTAGTCATGTTTTGTCCAAGAAAGATAAGCTAGCTAGTATTTTTACTGCTGGAGCAAAGAGGAGCTTGTCACCATCCAGCACTTGGAGCTCCATATAAAAAGTCTGCACAGTTCTTTTTTTTTTTTTTTTTTTTTTTTTTTTTTGAGACAGAGTCTCGCTCTGTCGCCCAGGCTGGAGTGCAGCGGCGGCTCTATCTGGGCTCACTACAAGCTCCGCCTCGCCGGTTTACGCTATTCTCCTGCCTCAGCCTCCCGAGTAGCTAGGACTACAGGCGCCCGCCACCACACCCGGCTAGTTTTTTGTATTTTTTAGTAGAGACGGGGTTTCACCGTGTTAGCCAGCATGGTCTCGATTTCTTGACCTCGTGATCCGCCCGTCTTGGCCTCCCAGAGTGCTGAGATTACAGGCTTGAGCCACCGCGCCCGGCAGTCTGCACAGTTCTTAAGCCCGAGCATGGAATAATTTCATGCTTGCTTTCCATATGCTGGTACTGTGCTGAGGGCTCCTTTGTTACACCTAACAGGCAGCTTTTCTAGCACTGCCCATGTGTTTGTGTTGTGTTCCCTAACAGAGCTTGTTTGCATGTCAGCACAGACATTATCAGAAGCCCCAAGGGGTGAATGTGGTATCCAGCCAGGAAGGCAAGGGTTGGGCAGCTCAGGAAACCAGGCAGTAGGGATTGGTAGCCCTCCCGCGCCTCTAGCTGCTGACTGCCACCACCTGTGGGCACTGGCTTTTGCAAAATCAAATGCTAGGCAGACCCGGCGTTGGGTCTTAAAGCAATGTTCTAAAACATGGAGCTAGTTGTCACAGTCAATTGAGTCTAGTCCTTTCTGCTGACACTGTTAGCTGAAGTGATTGGAATTTGAAAGCAGTATTTTGTTCATGAGGAGGTAAATTGTTCTTGCAACAAGAACAGTCAATAAACAAGTAATCACCATTAAATTTGTACGGATTTCTATTATTATGAAAAAACAATCACATCTCCACTACATGACCCTTTGGAAATTGGAGAAATCTTTCACTTGCCCAACTCCAGAATATACCTGGTTGCATCAGTCATACCATTTGTCCTGCCTTCCATGTATAAAGGAAGAAGGTTGCCTTCAGGTAATCATTGGCTAAACAGTGCCTCACAGGAAAATGTGCATTGCTAAGAGGATATCTATTGTCTCGCCTTAACAGTAAGAAACTTAATTTCCAAAAACAAGTCACAATCTAACCAAAGAGACACTTCACTTTCTCTTTTCTTTGGGTTGTAGCTGACAGAGAAGGCTGGGCATGAAACACACTCATAACATTCTCAGGCATAGCTGTTTTGTTGTTAACGGGATTTGAAGAGAGACAGTTTCAACCCTATGTGTTATCTGAAGTCTTGAAAAGCATCTTTAATAATTAGAATACTCATTACCTGCCCCCTCCAGAGGTTTCCATTTTAATTATCACTTGCCTTTTGTGTTAGACAGAAAAAAAAGATGAAGTGACAGACAGATCAGAATAACACTCTCTTCATGAAAAGCTTCTGTCTGCCACAATGGCACCTCCTTAAATATCTGTTGCCTTGCCTCCCAAACATACAATGTTATTAAAATTTGTTCATATTTGTATTCAAAACATTTGCCTCCAAAAATTAGACTAAGTTACTTTAAACCTGCCTCTCTGCTCACTGCCTCTTATAATCAACCACAGATACTGAGTTTCTACTTTGGGTCAGACATGCTCACATAGCTGAAGTCATCATTGTGTTCCTGGTGCACAGTTTAGTACCTTTAATATAGAAGCTGGAAATTGCCAAATACCTGATTTTCACAATGGCCAGATGTATGTATGTGATATTGTCCACATTTTAAGTAAAGTGCCCCATCATTGTTGGCTTTAATTTCATCACAACCCAATTAGTTTCTACCTGTGTTATACATTGTGATGGTTAATACTGAGTGTCAACTTGATTGGATTGAAGGATGCAAAGTATTGTTCCTGGGTATGTCTGTGAGGGTGTTGCCAAAGGAGATTAACATTTGAGTCAGTGGACTGGGAGAGGCAGACCCTCCGTCAGCTGCCAGCACAGCTAGAATAAAGCAGGCAAAAGAAAGTTGAATGAGCATACTTGCTGTCTTCTGCTCTTCATTTTTCTCTCGTGCTGGATGCTTCCTGCCCTTGAACATCAGACTCCAAGCTCCTCAGTTTTTGGAATCTTGGACTTACACCAGTGGTTTGCCAGGGTCTCTTGGGCCTTTGGCCACAGACTGAAGGTTGCACTGTCAGCTTCCCTAATTTTTAGGTTTTGGGACTCGGACTGGCTTCCTTGCTCCTCCGCTTGCAGACGGCCTATTGTGGGACTTCACCTTGTGATCCTATCAGTCAATACTCCTTAATAAATGCCCCTACATATATACATTTATCCTATTAGTTCTGTCCCTCTAAAGAACCCTAATACACATATTTTATCAAGTTAGTAAAGTATATGCGATCTCTACTGTCTAAAGTATAGGGTTATATGTGAAGAGTGAGAGATGGCAATTGGAACAGAGCCTGGAGTTTCACATGTAAACATGAATTTTTGTTACCTGTAATGTCAAGGACAAATTCCTCAGCTTTCCATCAGACTAGTCTCAATCCACTAATTGAGCTTGATATTCCCAATAATATCTAACATGGGTCTTCCAGTTCCCATAGACCAGCTTCTTCCCGATTCCCCACATATCCTGTAGATTTCTGGAGTTTATTTATATATGGACTCTTCAGTATTCATTCTGTAACATATGGCTGCTTTCATTCACCATTACGTTTGTGAAATACACGCATATTCTTGTTTATAGCTATAGTTTGCTTTCATTGCTATATAATATACCACTGTATGAATGCATTAACACTATTCGTTCTACTATTGGGAAATCTGGACTGTTTCTAGTTTGGGGCCATTGTACTCACGTGTATTCTTCCATATGTCTTTGGCCCATACATGTACACATTTGCTGGGTATTGCAGAATCTGTTATATTCATATCCTCTTGGAGTCTGTTCCATCCATATCCTCTTGGAGTTTGTAGGTTCCTTGTACTGTAGCCCAACTTCCAACTGCCCACATTTATGATTCTATACTTGTAGGATCTTTCACCACTGAAGTCCTCTGTGCTTATACACTAAGCAGGACAGAAGTGCCAGGACATTTTCAACTCTGGAATAATTAATGATAGGATTGCCCCTTGGATGAGAGAAGTCTAATGTGCTTCCAATGTTCCCTATTGGAAAGCTCTTGTTGCTCCCATAGGTATGTTTCCTGATAAGGTGCTCTTCATTGGCTTCTCTCCTACCCACGTCTTGCTACCCCGTCCCTCTGCTGATACTTACTGGGGTCATCTCTCAGATAAACTATTTGCATTTAAACCCTTGTCTCAGGGCCTGCTTCTGGGCAAACCCAAAGCAAAAACACTTTTCTCCTCTATTCAGTGCTCTTTAAATGTTTACCCTACAGATTATGACATATTTAACTTATTAAAGTTCAACATAAATTAATAGATGTACAACATCTCAGACAACTTGAAGACATTTTGGTTCCATCTACCCATTCCTCCTTTTGCACTTTTATTGACATACTTTAAATATAATTTAAGCCCAACAAAATATTGTTTCACTTGTTTCATACAGGACATATTCACTTATATTTGCCCACATATTTACTCTTTCCATTGTTCTTTACTTCTTCCTGCATTTCCATGCTCTTATCTGGGATCATGTTCCCTTTATTTGAAAAATATTTGTCATTCTTTATCTATATCAGTGTAGGTCTACTGGTAAAAAATTCTCTGTTTTGGTTTGTCTGAAATTGTGTTGACTTTAGTTGCTTTTTGAGAATATTTGCACTGGGTATAGAACTCTAAGTTGGCAGTGATTTTTCCCCCAGCATGTTAAAGCTGTCAATTATAGTCTTCTGGCTTCCTTTGTTTCGGTATGATATTCTTACTTCTTTTGAAGCTCATTTTTTTCTATTGCTTTTAAGATCTCATGTTTGCTTTCAACAGTTTTACTGTTGTAAATGCGCTTAGGCTTGGGAGTCTTGTATTTATCCTACTTTGGGTTTGAAGCAGTTCTTAGATCTTGTAGTTTGATGTCTTATAAGTATTGGAAAAATCTTAGCAATGGCTCATCAAATATTGCTTTTCACCCATTCTCTCTCTCCTGGCCTTATAAACTTCAATGACATAAATATTAGTCCTTTACAAAATACCCCATAAATCTTTTATGCTCTTTTCTATATTTTATTTCTATGTTTCAGTCTAGTTTTTTTTCTTGCTCTGTTTCCCAGGTTCTGGAGTGCAGTGGTGCAATCAGACTGAAACAATCCTCCCACCTCAGCCTTCTAAATAGCTGGGATTACAGGTGTGAAGCACCACACCCGACCCAGTCTACTGTTTCTAAACATTTAAATTGTGCCTAATCTGCTGATAAATCCATCCGCTAATTTCTTAAAATTAGGTGCAATATTTTTCAATTTTGAAATGTCCATGTGACACTTTCATCATTTTCACACTGTGCTAAAATTCTCCATTTTGTTAATTTCTTAAATGCAGTAATCACAGTAACTTGTGTTTGACAGCTAGAATATGAGGTGTTTTTATGTGTGAATTTCTATAAACTCTTGTCCTCTTGGTTAGTTTCTGTATATTTTGTTTGCCTAGTTTTGTTTTTGTTCTGTTTATTTAAATTAAATACCAACCATCACCTTAAGGCTGTGAACAATCTTACATTCCTCCAGAGTGGATTCCCTTTTGCTTGTGGCAGACAATTAGAGTAGGAACAGATCTTTCTCTAACCTGAAATTCAGATGATTTAAATGGAGTTTTAATCTCTGTGAGAGTTGGTCTATTTCGTTTGTTCTCACTCCTTGAATGTAGCTTTCAAGGGTCTCAGCTAAAAGCCTCAAGTACTTATGAGGGACTCCCTCCCTTGGCAGATGCTGGACTTCATTGTTCCCTCAGCCCTATGATCACCAAAACCCCTCTCAGCTGCTACATTACAATCAGCTAATATCTGTTTTTTTTTTTTTTTTTTTAAGAATGCTCATAACATCTGTATTCATGACAGCCACAATGTAGAAACAATTCAAAGTTTATCAATAAGAGAATGTGGTATATTCATACAATGAAACACAAGTCCACAATAAACATGGAAGAACTACCAATATACACAACAACTTAGAAAAATCCCATAAATACCGTGTATACCAAAGAAACCTGACACAAAAGAATAAATCCTGAATGGTTCCATTTATCTAAAGTTCTAGAACAGAAAAACTAAACTATGGCGATAGAAACTATATCAGTAGCTGCTTGGAAGGCAGGGTTTTCACTGGGAATGGCATGAGAAAACTTTTTGGGAGATGTATCTTTTTTTTCTGTTCTATCCTCTTTATTTTTTTATTTTATTTTATTTTCACTCATAAGTTTTAATTTTTTGTATTTCACTAGGTTTTGGGGGAATCGGTGGTGTTTGGTTACATGACTAAGTTCCTTAGTGGTGATTTCTGAGATTTTGGTGCACCCATCACCCAAGCAGTGTACCCTGTACCCAATGTGTAGTTTTTTATCCCTTGCCATCCCCACTCTTTCCACGAAGTCCCCAGAGTCCAATGTATCATTGTTATGCCTTTGCATCTTCATAGCTTAGCTCTTACATGTGGGTGAGAACGTACAATGTTTGGCTTTCCATTCCCGAGTTACTTCACCTAGAATAATAGTCTTCAGTCCCATCCAGGTTGCTGTGAATGCCATTAATTCATTCTCTTATGGCTGAGTAGTATTCCATGGTATTTATATACCACATTTTCTTTATCCACTCTTTGATTGATGGGCATTTGGGCTGGTTCCATATTTTTGCAATTGCAAATTGTGTTCCTGTAAACATGTGTGTGCAAGTATCTTTTTTGTAATAATGACTTATTTCCCTCTGTGCAGGTACCTAGTAGTGGGATTGCTGGATCAAACAGTCAATCTACTTTTAGTTTTTTGAGGAATCTCCACACTGTTTTCCATAATGGTTGTACTAGCTTACATTCCCATCAACAGTGTAAAAGTGTTGATCCCTTTTCACTGCATCCATGGCAACATCTACTATTTTTTGATTTTTTGATTATGGCCATTCTTGCAGGAGTGAGGTGGTATTGCATTGTAGTTTTGATTTGCATTTCCCTGATAATTGGTGATGTAGAGCATTTTTCCATATGCTTGTCTGCCATTTGTATATCTTCTTTTGAGAATTGTCTATTCATGTCCTTAGCCCACTTTTTGATAAGATTGTTTATTTCGTCCTTGATGATTTATGTTCATTGTAGATTCCAGATATTAGTCCTTTGTCAGACATATAGATTGTGAAGATTTTCTCCCACTCTATGAGTTGTCTGTTAACTCTGCTGTGCAGAAGCTTTTTAGTTTGGTTAAGTCCTATCTATTTATCTTTGTTTCTGTTGCATTTGCTTTTGGGTTCTTGGTCTTGAAGTCTTTGTTTAAGCCAATGTCTAGAAGAATTTTTCTGATCTTACCTTCTAGAATCTTTATGGTTTCAGGTCTTAAATTTAAGTCTTTGTTCCAGCTTGAGTTGATTTTTGCATAAGGTGAGAGATGAGGAGCCAGTTTCATTCTTCTACATGTGGCTTGCCAATTATCCCAGAAACATTTGTTGAATAGGGTGTCCTTTCTACACTTTATGTTTTTGTTTGCTTTGTCGAAGATTAGTTGGCTGTATTTGGTTTTATTTCCGGGTTCTCTATTCTGTCCATTGATTTATGTGCCTATTCTTATACAAGTACCATGCTGTTTTGGGGACTATGGCTTTATAGTATAGTTTGAAGTTGGGTAATGTGATGCCTCCAGATTTGTTCTTTTTGCTTAGTCTTGCTTTGGCTATGCAGGCTCTTTTTTGACTCTATACGAATTTTAGGATTTTTTTTCTAGTTCTGTGAAGAATAGTGGTGGTATTTTCATGGGAATTACACTGAACATGTAGACTGCTTCTGGCCAGTATGGTCATTTTCACAATATTGATTCTATCCATCCATGAGCATGGGATGTGTTTCCATTAGTTTGTGTCATCTATGATTTCTTTCAGCAGTGTTTTGTAATTTTTATTGTAGAGATCTTTCACATCCTTGGTTAGGTATATTACTAAGCATTTTATTTTTGCAGCTCTTGTGAAAGGGGTTGAGTTATTGATTTAATTCTCAGCTTGGTTGCTGTTGGTGTTTAGCAGAGCTACTGATTTGTTTACATTAATTTTGTATCCTAAAACTTGGCTGAATTCATTTACCAGTTCCAGGGGCTTTTTGGATGAGTCTTTAGGGTTCTCTAGCCATACAATCATATTATCAGCAAACAGCGACAGTTTGACTTCCTCTTTACCAATTTGGATGCCCTTTATTTCTTTCTCTTGTCTGATTGCTCTGGCTAGGAATTCCAGTACTATGTTGAGTAGAAGTTTTAAAAGTGGGCATCCTTGTCTCACTCTTGTTCTCAGGGGAATGCTTTCAACTTTTCCCCATTCAATATAATGTTGGCTGTGGGCTTATTGTAGATGCCTTTTATTATCTTAAGGTATGTCCCTTCTATGCCGATTTTGCTGAGGGTTTTAATCATAAAGCAATGCTGGATTTTGTCAAATGCTTTTTCTGCATCTATTGAGATGATCATGTGATTTTGTTTTAATTCTGTTTACGTGGTGTCTCACATTTATTAACTTATGGATGTTAAACCTTCCCTGCATCCCTGGTATGAAACCCACTTGATTATGGTGGATTATCTTTCTGATATACTGTTGGATTCAGTTCACTAGTATGTTTTTAAGCATTTTTGCATCTATGCTCATCAGGGATATGGTCTGTAGTTTTATTTTTTTGCTATGTCCTTCCCTCATTTTGGTATTAGGGTGATATTGGCTTCACAGAATGATTTAGAGAGGATTCCCTCTTTCTCTATCTTTTGAAATATTGTCAGTAGAATTGGTACCAGTTATTCTTTGAATGTCTGATAGAATTCAGCTGTGAATCCATCTGCTCCCGGATTTTTTTTCTTTGGCAATTTTTTAAAATTATCATTTCAATCTCAATCCTTGTTATTTGCCTGTTCAGAGATTATATATCTGTCTGGTTTAATCTAGGAGGCTTATATATTTCCAAGAATTTGTCCATCTCCTCTAGGCTTTCTAGTTTATGCGTGTAAAGGTTTTCACAGCAGACCTGAATAATCTTTTGTATTTCTGTGGTATCAGTTGTAATACTTCCCATTTTGTTTCTAATTGAGCTTATTTGGATCTTCTCTCTTCTTTTCTTGGTTAATCTCGCTAATAGTCTATCAATTGTATTTAGCTTTTCAAAGAATGAGCTTTTGGTTTTATTTATCTTTTGCATTGTTTCAATTTCATTTAGTTCTGTTCTGATCTTTGTTATTTGTTTTTCTTTCTGCTGGGTTCAGGTTTAAATTGTTCTTGTTTCTCCAGTTCTATAATGTGTGACTTCAGATTGTCTATTTGTGCTCTTTCAGACTTTTTGATGTAGGCATTTAATGCTATGAACTTTCCTCTTAGCATTGCTTTTGCCGTATCCCAGATGTTTTGATAGGTTATGTCACTATTATTGTTCAGTTCAAAGAAATTTTTAATTTCCATCTTGATTTCATTGTTGAGCCAGTGATCACTCAGGAGCAAGTTATTTAATTTCCATGTATTTGCATGGTTTTGAGGGTTCCTTTTGGAGTTGATTTCCAATTTTATTCCACTGTGGTCTGAAAAGTACTTGATATAATTTTGATTTTCTTAATTTTACTGAGATTTGTTTTGTGGCCTATCATATGGTCTATCTTTAAGAACATTCCATGTGCTGATGAAGAAAATATATATTCTGCAGTTGTTGGGTAGAATGTTCTATACATATCTGTTAAGTCCATTTGGTGTAATGTATAGCTTAAGTCCATTATTTCTTTGTTGACATTCTGTCTTGATGACCTGTCTAGCACTATCAGTGAAGTATCAAAGTCCCCCTCTATTATTGTGTTGCTATCTCATTTCTTAGGTCTGGTAGTAATTGTTTTATGTTTGAGAGTTCCAGTGTTCAGTGCCTATATATTTAGAACTGTGATATTTTCCTGTTGGACTAGTCCTTTTATCACTATATACTGTCCCTGTTAGTCTTTTTAATGCTGTTGCTTTAAAGTTTCTTTGTCTGATATAAGAATAGCTACTCCTGTTCACTTTTGGTGTCCATTTACATGGAATATCTTTTTCCAACCCAGTCCTTATGCGTTAGGTGAATCTCCTGAGGATAGCAGAAATTTGGTTGGTGAATTTCTTATACATTCTGCCATTCTGTATCTTCTTCTTTTTTTTTTTTTTTATTGAGACAGAGTTTCACTCTTGTTGCCCAGGCTGGAGTGCAATACCACAATCTCTGTTCACTGCAACCTCCATCTCCTGGGTTCAAGTGATTCTCCTGCCTCAGCCTCCCAAGGAGCTGAGATTACAGGCACCCGCCACCATGCCCAGCTAATTTTTGTATTTTAGTGGAGATGGGGTTTCACCATGTTGGTCAGGCTGGCCTTGAACTCCTGACCTCAGGTGATCCATCTACCCCGGCCTCCCAAAGTGCTGGGATTACAGACGTGAGCCACTGCGCCTGGCCCATTCTGTATCTTTTAAGCAGAGCATTTAGACTACTTACACTCAATGTTAGCATGGAGGCATAAGACACTATTCTATTCATCATGCTATCTGTTGCCTGAGTATCTTGTGTGGGGTTTTGGTTTTTTTTTTTTTTTTTTTTTTTTTTGGTCATTTGTTTGTTTTGTTTTGCATTGTGTTATCGCTATATAGGTCCTGTGAGATTTGTGCTTTAAGGATATTCTGTTTCGATGTATTTCAAGAATATATTTCAAGATTTAGAGCTTCTTTTAGCAGTTCTTGTAGTCCTGGCAGTGAATTTTCTCCGCATTTGTCTGGAAAAAAACTGTATCTTTCCTTTATTTATGAAGCTTAGTTTTGCTGGATATGAAATTCTTGGCTGATAATTGTTTTGTTAAAGGAGGCTAAAAATAAGATCCCAATCCCTTCTAACTTGTAGGGATTCTTCTGAGAAACCTGCTGTTAATCTGGTAAGTTTTCATTCATAGGTTATCTGATGCTTTTGCCTCATAGCTCTTAAGATTCTTTACTTCATCTTGACTTTACATAACCTGATGACTATATGCCTAGGCAATGATCTCTTTGCAATGAATTTCCCAGGTGTTCTTTGAGTTTCTTGCGTTTGGATGTCTAGATCTCTAGCAAGCTCGGGAAGTTTTCCTTGATTATTTTCTCAAATATATTTTTACAAACTTTTAGATTCTCTTCTTTCTCACGAACACCAATTAATCTTAGGTTTGAACATTTAACATAGTCCCAAACTTCTTGGAGGCTTTGTTCATTTTTTAAAATTCTTTTTTCTTTGTCTTTGATAGATTGGGCAAGTCAAAAGCCTTGTCTTCAGCTCTGAAGTTCTTTCTTCACCTTCTTTGATTCTATTGTTCAGACTTTCCAGTGCATTTTGCATTTCTCTAAGTATGTCCTTGATTTCCAGAAGTTGTGATTGTTTTTTATTTATGCTATTTCACTGAAGAATTTTCCTTTCATATCCTGTATCATGTTTCTTATTTCTTTAAGTTGGACTTCACCTTTCTCTAGTGCCTCCTTGATTAGCTTAATAATCAACCTTTTCAAAATCAAACTTTTGAATTCTTTTTCTGGCAATTCAGAGATTTCGTCTTGGTTTGGATTCATTGCTGGTGAGCTGCTATGATATTTTGGGGGTGTCAAAGAACCTTGGTTTGTAATATTATGAAAATTGTTTTTCTAGTTCCTTCTCATTTGGGTAGACTATGTCAGAAGGAAGATTTGGGACTCAAGGGCTGCTGCTGTTCAGTCTTTTGTCCCACGGAGTGCTACCTTGATGTGGTGTTCTCCCCCTTCCCCTAGGAATGGGGCTTCCTGAGCGCCAAACTGTAGCAATTGTTTTTGCTCTTCTGGGTCTAGCCACGTAGTGAAGCTACCAGGCTCTGGGCTGGTACTGGGGAGTCTCTGCAAGGAGTCCTGTGATGTGATGTGATCTGTCTTCAGGTCTTGCAGCTGTGGATACCACCACCTGCTTTGGTGGAGGTAGCATTAGAGTGAGGTGGACTCTCTGAGGGTCCTTGGTTGTGTTTTTGTTTAGTATGCTGGTTTTGTGTTGGTTGTCCTCCAGCCAGGAGGTGGTGCTTTCAATAGTGCATCAACTGTGATTCTATAGGGAGGATGCAAACTTGCCCTAGGGACATCTGATTCAGTATTCAGTGGGCAGGGCCATAGAGCTCCCAAGACATTATAACCTTTGTATTTGGCTACCAGGGTGGGTAGAGAAAGACCACCAGGTCGGGGCAGGGATAGGAGTGTCCGAGCTCAGCCTTTCCTTGGGCTGGGCTTGCTACGGCTGCTGTGGGGAATGGGGGGTGTGGTTCCCAGTACAATGGAGTTATATTCCCAGGGGGATTATGGCTGCCTCTGTTGAGTCATACAGGTCACCAGGGAAGTGGGGGAAAGCTGGCAGTCACAGGCCTCACCCCTGATCCCATGCAGCCTACAGTCCTAAAGGCTGGTCTTACTCTCACTGTGCCCCTCCAACAGCACCAAGTCTATTTCCAGGCAGCTGGTGACCAGAGCTGAGAACTTGCCCCAGACCACAAGCCTTCCCACTGAGAAAGTAAGCAGACATGGTTTTTCAGCATCTCAGAAAGCCTACAGTCGTGATCCAGTTCCTTCAAAGGGTCTGCGGGTTCTCTCGGCTTTCCTGATACATTCCTGTGGTAGTTCTTGGAGCAAAAGTTCAAGATATGGTTTTCACACATTGCTCTGTCTGAGCAGAAGCTGCAAGCTAGTCCTAAGTCTTGCCTCTGGGAGATGTATCTTGATTAAGATAGCAGCTACATGGAGATACAGATCTGTCAAAGACTCATCAAGCTGAACTCTTAACATTTATGCATTTTGTTGTATAAAAATTTTATCTCAATGACATTTATAGAGTTAAAACTAAGGTAAGCACACCATTATGGTGAGAATTATCAGAAAAAAAAAACTTAGAGGTACTAAAATTGGTTATCTCGTGAATGAAATTGGAGAAACATCAGATATTTTGCATTTAAAAATGTTTGTTTTTTTTTTTTTAAGTACCAGGGTACATGTGCAGGATGTGCAGGTTTGTTAAAGAGGTAAATGTGTGTCATGGTGGTTTGTCGCACCTATCAACCCATCACCTAGATATTCAGCCCAGCATGCATTAGCTATTTTTCCTTATGCTGTCCCTCTTTCTGCCCAATAGGCTGCAGTGTGTGTTGTTCCCCTCCCTGTGTCCATGTGTTCTCATTGTTCAGCTCCCACTTTTAGGTAAGAACATGTGGAGTTTGTTTTTCTGTTCCTGCATTAGTTTGCTGAAGATAACAGATTCTAGTTCTATTCACGTCTCTGCAAAGAACATGATCTCATTCCTTTTAATGGCTGCATAGTATTCTATGGTGTATATGTACCACTACCACATTTTCTTTATCCAGCCTATCATTGATGGGCATTTCAGTTGATTCCATGTCTTTGCTATTGTGAATAGTGCTGCAATGAACATACACATGGGTGTATCTTTATAAGAGAAGGATTTATATTCCTTTGTGTATATACCCAGTAATGAGATTGCTGGGTCAAATAGTATTTCTGGTTCTAGACATTTGACAAGTAGCCACACTGTTTTCCACAATGGTGGAACTGATTTACCTTCCCATCAACAGTGTAAAAGCATTCCTATTTTTCTGCAACCTTATCTGCATCTGTTGTTTCTTGACTTTTTAATAATCGCCATTCTGATTGTTATGGGATGGTATCTCATTGTGGTTTTGATTTGCATTTCTCTAATGATCAGTGATGTTGAGCTTATTTTCATACATTTGTTGGCTGCATAAATGTTTTCTTCAGAGAAGTATCTGTTCATGCTCTTTACCCACTTTTTAATAAGATTTTTTTTTTCTTTCTCGTAAATTTGTTTAAGTTCCTTGTAGACTCTAGATATCAGACCTTTGTCAGATGGATAGATTGCAAACATTTTCTCCCATCCTGTAGGTTGTCTGTTCACTCTGATAGTAGTTTCTTTTGCTGTGCAGAAGCTCTTTAGTTTAATTAGATCCCATTTGTCAATTTTTACTTTTTTTGCAATTGCTTTTGGCATCTTCATCATGAAATCTTTGCCCGTGCCTACGTTCTGAATAGTATTGCCCAGATTTTCTTACAGGATTTTTATAGTTTTCAGTATTACATGTAAGTCTTTAACCCATCTTGAGTTAATTTTTGTATAAGGTTTAAGAAAGGGGTCCAATTTCAATTTTCTGCATATGGACAGGCAGTTCTCCCAGCATTATTTATTGCATAGGGAATCCTTTACCCATTGCTTGTTTTTGTCAGGTTTGTCAAAGATCAGATGGTTGTTGATGTGCAGCCTTATTTCTGAGTTCTCTATTTTGTTCTATTCATCTGTGTGTCTGTTTTTGTACCAGTTCGTGCTGTTTTGGTTACTGTAGCCTTATAGTATAGTTTGAATTCGTGTAGCATGATGCCTACAGCTTTGTTCTTTTTGCTTAGTATTGTCTTGTCTATACAGGCTCTTTTTTGGTTCCATATGAATTTTTTTAAAGTTTTTTTTTCTAATTTTGTGAGGAATGTCAATGGTAGTTTAATGGGAATAGCATTGAATCTATAAACTACTTGGGCAGTATGGCCATTTTCACAATATTCATTCGTCCTATCCATGAGCATGGAATATTTTTCCATTTGTTTGTGTTCTCTCTGAGTTCCTTGAGTAGTGGTCTATAGTTCTCCTTGAGTAGGTCCTTCACTTCCCTTGTTAGCTGTATTTCTAGGTATTTTATTCTCTTAGTAGCAATTACAAATAGGAGTACATTTGTGATTTGGCTCTCTGCTTGTCTGTTGTGTATAGGAATGCTTGTGATTTTTGCACATTGGTTTTGTATCCTGAGATGATAAGTTGCTTATCAGCTTAAGAAGCTTTTGGGCTGAGATGATGGGGTTTTCTAGATATAAGAAGATCATGTCATCTGCAAATAAAGATGATTTGACTTCTTCTCTTCTTATTTGAGTACCCTTTATTTCTTTCACTTGCCTGATTGCCCTGGCCAGAACTTCTAATACTATGTTGAATAGGAGTGATGGGAGAATGCATCCTTGTCTTGTGCCGGTTTTCAAGAGATATGCTTCCAGCTTTTGCCCATTCAGTATGATATTTGCTGTGGGTTTGTCATAAACGGCTCTTATTATTTTGAGGTATGTTCCTTCAATACCTAGTTTATTAAGAGTTTTTAACATGAAGGGATGTTGAATTATATTGAAGGCCCTTTTCTGCATCTATCAGTTTATCACGTGGTTTTTGTCTTTTGTTTTGTTCATGTGATGAATTACATTAGTTGATTTGCATATGTTGAACCAAACTTACATCCCAGGGATGAAGCCAACTTGATTGTGATGGATACACTTTTTGATGTGCTGCTGAATTCAGTTTGCCAGTATTTTATTGAGGATTTTTGGATCAATGTTCATAAGGAATATTGCCCTGAAGTTTTCTTTTTTTGTTGTATCACTGCCAGGTTTTGGTATCGGGATGATTCTGGCTTCCATAATATGAGTTAGGGAGGAGTCACTCCTTTTCAATTGTTTGGAATAGTTTCAGAAGAAATGGCACCAGCTTCTCTTCACACCTCTGGTAGAATTCAGCTGTAAATCAGTCTGGGCCTGGGGTTTGTTGTTGTTGTTGTTGATTGGTAGGCTATTTATTGAGAATTGGCTAATATCTTGGTTGATGAGGCAGTGTGAAATGTTACGCTTGCATCTCTGAGCTTTCCTTTCATACAGAACCCTAAAGTCCTTGTTGCTTAGGAGCTCTCCAATGCCTTTAAACAATGGTTCTTAAATCCACTTTTCTAGCATTGTTGGTGGGAGAGTTGTTCTGATGCCAGCTAGCCTGGCAGAGCTCAAACAACTCATTTCTACACCAAAAAGTCAAACTCAAGTCTTACCTACTCCAAAAGTCTTCTCTGTTTACTCTGGTCCCTAAAGTAAACAGAGTTCTACTCTGTGAACATTAATGACATTTTTAGTTATTCTTCATGTATTTTAGTATACAGTTCCATTCTTTTTAAATTTGCCTCACTAGTCTATTAACATAATTATACTGAATCATATTATATATGTAGAATTATGTTACTATAATATGCAATATAATAAACCTATATACATGTAGGTAGTAAATGATATCTATTATTATAATTATATAATCTATAGAAGTATAAGTTGATACCCCAGCACACCTCTAAACACTCCAAGAGCCCAGAATCTAGCACTTATGTTCCCTTATATTCATTGCTGGGAAACTTGGAGAGCCAAAAGAAATATAGAAGTAGACTCACTTGTTACACTTATTTACCTGAAAGACAGAAGTCATTCAATATAAGCAGTGTCTAACATAGTGCCTCTCCATACTACCTATTCAGCCAATAATATTTCCCTATCCATTTCCTTTAAGGAAGAAAACATCGCCACGCCAAGATGGCTGAATAGGAACAGCTCCAGCCTCTAGCTCCCAGAGTGAGCGACACAGAGGACAGGTGATTTCTGCATTTCCAACTAAGGTACTGGGTTCATCTCACTGGGGCATGTTGGACAGTGGGGGCAGGACAGTGGGTGCAGCCCAACAAGTGAGAATGAAGCAGGGTGAGGCATCACCTCACCCAGGAAGCAAAAGGGGGAAGGGAATTCCCTTTCCTAACCAAGGGAAACCGTGACACACAACACCTGGAAAATCGGGTCACTCCCTCCAATACTGCACTTTACCAAGGGTGTTAGCAAATGGCACACCAGGAAATTATGTCCCTCGTCTGGCTCAGAGGGTTCCCATGCTCACGGACCCTCCCTCATTCCTAGCACAGCAGTCTGAGGTCTAACTGCAAGGTGGCAGCGAGGCTGAGGGAGGGGTGCCCGCCATTGCTGAGGCTTAAGTAGGTAAACAAAGCGGCCAGGAAGCTCGAACTGGGTGGAACCCACCGAAGCTCAAGGAGGCCTGCCTGCCTCTGTAGACTCCACCTGAGGGGACAGGGGGCATAGCCAAGCAAAAGGCAGCAGAAATCTCTGCAGATGTAAATGTCCCTGTCTGACAGCTTTGAAGAGAGTAGTGGTTTTCCCAGCACGGACGTTGAGATCTGAGAACGGACAGATTGTCTGTTCAAGTGAGTCCCTGACCCCCTAGTAGCCTAACTGGGAGACAACCCCCACTAGGGGCAGACTGACACCTCACACCTCACATGGCCAGGTACCCCTCTGAGATGAAGTTTCCAGAGGAACAATCAGACAGCAACATTTGCTGTTCAGCAATATTGACTCTTCTGCAGCCTCTGCTGCTGATACCCAGGCAAACAGGGTCTGGAGTGGACCCTGAGCAAACTCCAACAGACCTACAGCTGAGGGTCCTGACTGTTAGAAGGAAAAACGGCAAACGGAAAGGACATCCACACCAAAACCCATCTGTACATCACCATCATCAAAGACCAAAAGTAGATAAAACCACAAAGATGGGGAAAAAGCAGTACAGAAAAGCTGGAAATTCTAAAACTCAGAGTACCTCTCCCCCTCCAAAGGAATGCAGCTCCTCGTCAGCAACGGAACAAAGCTGGATGGAGACTGACTTTGACGAGCTGAGAGAAGAAGACTTCAGACAATCAAACTTCTCCAAGCTAAAGGAGGAATTACAAACCCAGCACAAGAAAACTAAAAACCTTGAAAAAAGGTTTGATGAATGGCTAACTAGAATAACCAATGCAGAGAAGTCCATAAATGAACTGATAGAGATGAGACCCATGACATGAGAACTACGTGACAAATGCACAAGCTTCAGTAATTGACTTGATCAACTGGAAGAAAGGGTATCAGTGATTGAAGATCAAATGAATGAAATGAAGCAAGAAGAGAAGTTTAGAGAAAAAAGAGTAAAAAGAAATGAACAAAGCCTCCAAGGAATATGGGACTAGGTGAAAAGATAAAATCTACGTCTGATTGGTGTGCCTGAAAATGATGGGGAGAATGGAATGAAGTTGGAAAACACTCTGCAGGATATTATCCGGGAGAACTTCCCCAACCTAGCAAGGCAGACCAACATTCAAATTCAGGAAATACAGAGAATGCCATAAAGATACTCCTTGAGAAGAGCAACTCCAAGACACATAATTGTCAGATTCACCAAAGTTGAAATGAAGGAAAAAATGTTAAGGGCAGCCAGAG
>NW_016809075.1:286644-338356 GCF_001698545.2 Rhinopithecus bieti
CACATGTATGTTTATTGCGGCACTATTCACAATAGCAAAGATTTGGAATCAACCCAAATGTCCATCAGTGACAGACTGGATTAAGAAAATGTGGCACATATACACCATGGAATACTATGCAGCCATAAAAAAGGATGAGTTCGTGCCCTTTGTAGGGACATGGATGCAGCTGGAAACCATCATTCTTAGCAAACTATCACAAGAACAGAAAACCAAACACCACACGCTCTCACTCATAGGTGGGAATTGAACTATGAGAACACTTGGACACAGGAAGGGGAACATCACACACCGGGGCCTGCTGTGGGGTGGGGGGAGCGGGGAGGGATAGCATTAGGAGATATACCTAATGCAAATGACAAGTTAATAGGAGCAGCACACCAACATGGCACATGTATACATATGTAACAAACCTGCACATTGTGTACATGTACCCTAGAACTTAAAGTATAATAAAAAAGAAAAAAAGAGAGAGAGAAAACATCTGTCACTCTCTGCACTTCTCTTAGATACAGAAGCAAAAATTATAGGATCTACGGTTATTTTCACTGCATAGTGTACGCCTATCAAGTGCAATGAGAGAGTGAAGAATGTTGAATATTCTCCAACAGTGCTACTGCCTGGAGAATGTGCAATTAGTGTATGATTTCCAATTCAGTTTAGGGAATTATGCAATTTATGTAAATAACAGAGGAGGCAACTTAGCCTAGTGGCTAAAAACATAGTATTTGTGTGCCTGGCTTATTTTACTTAGCATAATACCCTCTAGGTTTACTCAGGTTGTTGCAAATAACAAAATTCCTTTCCTTTTTTAAGGCTGAATAGTATTCTACTGTGTATATATACCACATTTTAAAATACATTCATCAACTGATGGACACTTAGGTTGATTCCATATGTTGGATATTGTGAATAATACTGCAATGAGCATGACAGGGCATATGTCTTTTCAGGATACTGATGTCAATTTATATATATATTTCTTTATATATATTATATAATATAGATTATATATATAAATTATATATTTTTTCTATATATATTCTTTTCTATACATATTATATATATACAGAAGTGGGATTGCTATATCTATATGGCAATTTTATTTGTAGTCAATTAAAATAAAATTTTAAAATAAAAATTAAACATTAAAAAATTAGAGTCTTTGGAGCAGACCCAGTTGCGTTCACATTCCAGATCTACACATTACTGATTATGTTGCCTTGGAAAAGTCACTTCATATCTCTAAACCTCCATTTCCTCATGCGTAAAGTAAAGCATAACAGTACTACCTTATCGGGTTGTTGGGAGGATTGAGGAGCTAAGTTATGTGGAATGCTTGGAATAGGGAGTATATTATGCACATGCAATTAATGTTACATATCAGAGTAGAGTTTATATGTTTATTTCCTACTGATTTTCAATGGGCATGCTCTTGGTATAACATCATATTCCACAGATGTTTAATTTTATGTCTTTATTCAAGAGCACTTGGATAGGGAACAAAACGCTGCAGAATTTGCTATGGATTGCTTGTTCTGACTTTACCACAACTCACCCAACAGGACACACAAATGAAGTCACATTAAAGACAAACTGCCTCATTTCTCTGGTTCTTTCTTACTCCTACTTACACAGCTGCATCCTTCTGCATCCTCTTCTTCAGAGGGCAATTCAATCCCCTGGAGAGAACTGCTTTAGATTGAGCTCCATAGACTCAGTTTCTCTCATGGAACAAAACTGGTGTCTGGTTTAGGGGGAAATATCTATACACAGGAGACTTAACTGAAGCTATCCAAGAGAAATGTAAGTAGCAAGAAGGAAGTTGATGCATAGGGAAAGGGCAAGGAAGAAAACTAGTATGTATCAAGTGCCTCCTCTCTCCTAGTCCTCCCTCCTCAGATAGTACCTAGAAAGAAACTTCAAATCTAGTCAAACCAACAAACAAATAACCCTGCTGTACACAATCACTAGAGGGCCTGCCAGAAATTCATCAGCTATTAGTCCAATCCGGTTTAAGGTTCATCTGGCTCCATTATGTTGGTTAATACCTTCCTTTCCCTCTGACCAAATGTAATTGCTTTCTTCAGGCTTCACCTAGCACCAAGCTACCAAATTCCCTTATGTGGAAAAAAAGAAAAGGGGCTCATCGGGATGGTTTTTGTGGAAATCTCTCCTGCCTCTGAGGGAGGAAACACTGATTGAAATAGCTAGGCAGAGTGCCGTGCTCTGCCATTGCCCCAGGTTACCATACTGCTCTAGAGACAAAGGTGAGCTAGAGCCATTTTCTTTCCCATAACACTGCAAGATCAGTCCTCCTACTATAGAAGGAGAGACTACAAATAAAAATGGCTCAACTGCAGTATAAAGAGGGAAAAAAATCAAGTAGATAATATGGGCAATTCTGCTATAATATGGCCAAGATGCAGACCTTCACCATCCCATGGAGACAGATCCTTGGACTCTCCCAAGGGAACTGATGAACAGCAGGTTCTTCCAGAATCCGGATCAGAGGCAGGGCATGACATTGACTTTTCACCAAAAACAGACTCATAGTTAGGGACAATCTGGAGAGAGTGTTTGGTGAGATCCCTTATGCAGTTAGGGGCCTAACAAAAGAAAATAAAATCACTCTTTTCCTATTTTCTTGACTGAGTTTCCTTTTATTTTATTCTCTTTGTGAACCTGGCCCTCAGGATTCCAATAGAAAAACGTTTTAGAACAAACTACTTTAGAAACATCTTCATACTTTAGGGCACTGTTGTAAGCCAAGATAAAACATGAGAAATATGTTTCTTTTTTACAAAAGCCTTAAAATGGACTTTGTAAATAAAACTTCTCTCCATATTTTTATTTATTATGTTTCCATTCATCAAAGTTAAACCTTTCAGCAAGGCTGACACTTGCTAAGGAGGTAAACATTCTGCCATAGCTTTTCTGTGTCTTCCAAATTGGTTCAGTAGTTCTTTCAGTAGCAAAGGCATTACAAAAGACTTATTACCCAGAGATCAGAGGCTGCCTAAGGCCACCTAAATTTCTCTGTCTGTATCAGCAGCATCATGGGATAGTCATATTTGGACTTATCCTGTGAAGGCATATTTGTCAGCTGCAACAGTCATTTTGGGTCTCCAGGAAGGCATTCAGTAATCCCACTGCATATGACTTTATATCCAGTCCGGCCAAAGTAGAGATTATATGGTTAGTTTTATGACATTGTATCAAATAATACAATGTAATTTTTAGTAACTATTAGATATTTTGGCATAAGAAATGATCTAAAGTATATATGTATACATGTTTAACATATGATAGTACATTGCACATACAATTCTCAGAATGGATAATTTAAACTGCATCTATATAAATATATACATATACACCCCTGCACACATTTCCTTATATATGCATAGACTATCTCTGTAAGGACACATGAGAAACATGGAAACATGAGATATATGAGAAATAGCAGAAGCACCTTACTCGCCAGCAACGAGTGAGGCATGATGAATGTCCTAGAAAAGTTCACAGACAAGTAGAGGATTGAGAGGCTCAAATGTAGAAAATAAAATGCAACATGATGGGTGGTATGACAGGCATGAATGTAAGGTTATGTGTTCTCATTTGAGTAGCTAAACCCACCACTATGTTTATTTGCTGCAAAATAAATTCCTATTTCTATGCTGCAGTAAATTTTTTTTTTTTTTTTTTTTTTTTTTTTTTGCCAAAATATTTCCCTCACTGGCAAGAAAAAACACTGATAACACCCACAGTGGCCTGAAACTCTGCAGATGGTTTCAGGAGCCTAAATCTGAGAACACTTAAGAGGGCCTCAATTTATAATCAGAAAAGCCAAAGTTTGAATTCGAATTCAGCTACTTTCTTGGTGGGCAAATTGCCTGATGTCTAGGAACCTCAGTTCTTCATTCTGAACAATGGGAATAAAACTACTTGCAATATGTGTGTAGTAGTTGGGGTGGGGGTGAGGCGAATGTGTCTTGCTACTATGCTAGCATATAAAAGGAGCTCAACAAATGGTCATTGTTATGATGCTGGTTATTATTAATAATGGCCATAGAAGATGATAAATACTTGAGAGTTGTCTTTAACTTACCATGAAGGGAAGGGGAAAGATAAGCTCATAAAGAATAAATGCAAGCCAGAACAAATAGCTGAATATCTGTTATAGTTAAAAGCATAAATGTGCCTCCTCTTGGTTTATGAGGTCCATGATTATCTCTGTCAGCTGGGATATTCAGATAAACACACTATATTAGAAAGCAGGACTGTTCTATGGAAATCAATCAATAAAATAAAGAATCCAGAAATGACAGCAGCCTGATGATTGCTTTATTTGATCTGTTTATCTATTCATCTCTATGCCATCTGTCAGAGCTGTACCTGAGGGTAGGCTCCAGGGCCTTTACTCAGCTGCAGGACAGTCAAGGCTTATGGGTGGAAGAACCAGGCCAGCCTCAGGCACTATGGAGCAGCACATACAGATGACTGCAGGTCAGTCTGAATGATGCAGGGTTAGATTCACGCTTCTTCTTCCTTTCTGCCTCACATGGCCATAGCAGCTAGTTTGGGACAACGGACAAAACCCAGAACAGAACAATCCCTCCATGGTAGATCTAGACCTTCCTTATTAAGAAATGAGTCAAAACAAAATCATCAGGAATGAGGGGCCAGACTGGGGCTCTATTAGGTTGGTAGGAGCAAGACTATCGCCAGGGACTCCTACACTGGGAGCCAAGCTTATGCTGAGGGCAGGAAAGGCAAGTGCTTGCTCA
This sequence comes from Rhinopithecus bieti, assembly GCF_001698545.2. Lineage (NCBI taxonomy): Eukaryota > Metazoa > Chordata > Mammalia > Primates > Cercopithecidae > Rhinopithecus > Rhinopithecus bieti. The sequence continues at coordinate 291,435 of NW_016809075.1, forward strand.
TCAAGTTACAGACAGGGACATGGGGGGCTAAAGATGCAACAGGCTGCCAGGGAAGTTAGGCCAATGGAAGTTTGCTGCCAAAGGCTGCCTATTATGGGGCTGGTAAGGGTTTCACTTGGCAGAGCTTCTCAAGGGAAGTCTGTGTTCATCCTAAAGGAGACTGGTCTCCTGTGGAATGGGAAAGGGAAGTACAACAGAGTCTGGTCCTGCCAAGGCAGTGGTCCTGTCATCACTGAGCATCCAGGTTGATGCCTTAATGGCAAAGGAAGGTTTGGAGACACTTGTATTAAAGTCAAATAAAATCACAACTTCTAACAATGGTTTAAAAGATCCTATATGACTCTCTTTAATTTCATTTCATGCCAATTTCTACTTTCCTCACCCTTACCAGCCATACTTTCTGTCTCTGGATTGAACCATGCTCATCCCCACTCCAGGGCCTTACGTTTACTGTTCACTCTTCCCCTGACTGTGACTGGGTCACTCATCACTCAGCCTTAGCTCAGGGTCAGCTCCTTAGAGAAGCCCTCCAGGAGCACTCCATCTACTGGAGCTCCATTGCCTTTTATCACACCCTGTAGTATTTTGTTTAAAGCCAGATGGAATATATTGGGTAAAAGGATCTGAGGCAAATAGGCCTTTAGTGTGAGGTTTTTATGTTGTGCTTACATTTACTCTTGCATGGAGTTAGGACATGTTTACTGTTTCCGTAGGTGTAGGTGCCAGAGGATAGAATTTTCTGCAGTTTGCTTATTTTTGTCTACCCACCTTGCCTTTGGGATTCCCTAGAGAATCCTTCTGAAATAGAATCTGGGCCTTAGAGGTCTTTCTGTTGTAATCCATCATAACACAGCAGCCCTGCTGATGTGGTGGTTGGGTGTGGGAGAGGCGAAGCATTCTGTAAACCTACGATTAGCTCACAATCTTTTAGTCAGTCTGTGCCCCTGGGTTGTGATCTTCACAAGTGCTTCTCAGCTTTTGTCCTCCCTCAGGGGAAACAGAAAGGGTAGAGAAGTGTGTCTTTCCAGATCCTTCTGTGCTTATTTTAAACAAGTCAAAGGCAGAACTCAAATCTCATTCTCAAAAACCCCACATACGTAATACCTGCCCCACTTACTGCACATATCCACTCGGTTTTCTGCTGCTTCTGGACAGCATGGCCAGGTCTTGTGTTTTCTTCATATGTTGCCTCTTGCACATATGAACACAAGATGCTAATAAGCAGTTGGACTTACAATATTTTTATGAAACCTGGAGCAGATATATAGCTATAATCTTTTCCTCCTTGGCTCTTGTCTGCAGTCTCTCTGGGCTTTTATCAATCTCAAATAATACCCCCAATACATCTTTTCGCTCAGTAATATGACTCTACTCATCACTGCTATTTGTCCACTGAGTATCTGCTATGTGTAAATCCCTGTACATATAATAATACTCCCCTCGCAACATCTCATTGAGATGGAGTGAGAATTATCTTTTTAATTCACAATTTACCAACACTAACACAGGTCCACAGAGATTAAATAAGTTGTTGACGGTCACACAGATATTACATGGCAGAAAGATAATTCAAAATCAGATTGCTGGGACTCAAAATCTGTATGCTTTCCAGTAGAACTCCTTACACCAAGTCTTCTCAAATACCCTATACCTTCCTGCTCTATGCACAACACTCAAAGAGTTTCCAACTTACAAAAAAAAAAAAAAAAAAAAACAAGTCCTGTTAATGGGATTCCAAGTGGTGGACTCAGCCAGCAGCAAAAGCCTCATGCTGTACAAGAATAATCATTCAGATGAGGTTTGTTGTTTGGAGAGGCTGAGAGATTGAGATCTAGAAAAACAGGTCAAGATACTAGCGAAAATTCTAGAATGTTCTGAGTGAAGCTACAGCTTAGGGATATGTAAATTTTGCCTCCACATTGGCCAGGAGCAGTGGTTCTCAACTGGGGGCACTTTTGCCCCTCGGGGACACTTGGAAATGTCTGGGGACATTTTTGTTGTCACACTGAGGAAAGGGCTATTTCTAGGGGCATGCAGTAGGTAGAAGCCAGGGATGCTGCTAAATGTCCTATAAAGCAAAGCACAGGACAACCCCCTTTCCAACAAAGGATTATTCAGCTCAAATCATCAGTAGAGTCAAGTTGAGAAACCCCGGCCTTTTAAAGGGAAGGAAGCTTTAACACTCCTGCCTGCAGGCAGCCCCCACCACCCCTATGGTTGGAACTCTGGACACTGAAAGGGCCATGGCCTTCTTCCTTCATTGGATGGTGTATTAGTCTGTTTTCATGCTGTTGATAAAGACATATCAGAGACTGGGCAATTTACAAAAGAAAGAGGTGTAATGGACTTACAGTTCCATATGGCTGTGGAGGTCTCAAAATCATGGCAGAAGGCAAGGAGGAGGAGCAAGTCACATCTTATGTCCATGGTGGCAGGCAGAGAGCTTGTGCAGGGCAATTCCCATTTGTAAAACCATTAGGTCTCATGAGACTCATTCACTATCACGAAAACAGCATGGGAAAGACCTGCCTCCATGATTCAACCACTTCCCACTGGGTTCCTCCCTCAATAAGTGTTTTGGGGTCTGAGCATTCAAGTGAAGGGGAGGCATCCAGGCCTTCCTTGGCACCTGTGCAGCCTTGAGGAATGGGGTAGGGCAGTGTCTCTTATAGGGCCACTCCTGGGATTTCAAGATCATGCCTGACATCTGATGTTTCCCATTGGGGTTCTACAGAACATGTGACCTTAGAATCTAAAGCCCTCTTCTGTCATTTCTGCTACTCCCAACTTCCCCCTCCCTTCTCCATGCCCCACGACTTCCCTTCATTCTGTGCTCAACAGACTGTTCAAAACTCTCTGGCCTGTACTTCTGCCTTTGTCTTCCATCACACATCCTTTCCAGCATGTGCCAGATCACACCCTCTGCTCCCTTCATGGTCACTTTAGGACTTACCTTACTTAGGAAGAAAGGCAGTGAGAAAAGGACCTTCTTCAGTCACAGAACCTCTCAAATGCCTGAATGACACATTCTCATGCCACTGTCCCCACAGCAATCATTTCATCTGTGCAATGTTGGGTTTGGGGCACGGATTGGAGCCAGGGCCCATGAGAATTAATTGCAGGAACCAGTTCTATTTGGAGAACTTCCTAAAAACACTTCCTTCATGTAAGGCATCAGAGTTGTTTTTAAATCTCTCATTTCACTCACGGTTCTAACTTCAGGATCCAAACAATAGCAGAGAAGGATACTATTGTTAAATAAATTAGTGGAAAATAACACATGATGAGCCACGTGTCACTGAAAGTATATTTTACGATGCTATATTTATTACATACATTCTGAGTAAATGAAACCTTTTAACCTTGAAGACATGTGGAAAAACAATGCCCTTCGCTTGGCGCTTGTTAGGGGAGAATTTACCCTGTGAATGGTATGACTTTATATCAAAAAATAAACTAGGATTTCAAAATCCCAGAGAACAGAGCCTTAAATAATGTGTTGAGATGGTAACTTAAAAGATATCTGGAGCCTATGCAAACCCAGAGTCAGAAATTATATATCTCTTTTACTTCCTCATAAAACATACTCTACAATAGAATATTTCACCTTTCATCTAAAAACATCTCTCTTCTCCTTGCCTCTACCTCATAAATAACAGTAGTGAAGGAGAAAAATTAAGTTGGTACCCACATTGTCTGAGATGTGTTTCAGAGGACAATTACTTTCCAGAGCAGTTTCAGATCAAAATGGTATCATGTTTTCTCATGAATTAGGTCAAGGAGCCTTGTGTCACAACTCAAATAATGTTGTAAGACAAAATGTCGTTCCCTGCCACATGCAGCTCTGTAAGCTGATCTTCTTAAACTTTTGAAATACTGGAAGCAGATAAAACGTTAATACATCAAGGATAGCCAGCTACTCAGATAACAAGCAATGGTGATGGGGGAGGCACATCTTTATGTGCTAAATGACACTCAGAATCACATAGTGCTTCATGGGCGGGTGTTCCATCCACTTCACAGCCCTTCATGAGCTGGCTGAGGCAGACAGTTAATCCACATGGATATGACACAGTAGGGGGGTGGCGACCAGGTGGAAAAGGCTGCATAACATGTGAAGACGAAATGTGTTCTAAGAAAGGGAATTTGGTGAAATTAAACTCAATTAACATTGACCAAATACCTTCTACATGGCAGACACAGAATACACATAAGGATCTTACTAACATGAGCTAATATTCACATTCAGTCTCATAAGCTATATTCTGAGTTTGCACACACACAACAGAAAATGAGATTCTCAGGTGAGGGGTAGAAATGGTTTAGATGATTCACCAAGAAAGACATCCTTGAAGTAGAGTTTGGAAGACTGAATGGGAGTTTTTGGTTAAACAAGATGGAAGGGATAATCTAGGAAAATAGAACATTTATTTACTCAAATGACACAATGTATTTGTAGGAGGGATCATAGGAAAATGTACACTAAGATTGGAAAAATGCCTAAGGGTGAGAGCCAAGGGATCCTCAGAGGTCAGCTGAATAAGCTGATTTAGCCAGGAGAAAAGGATAAGCAAGAGAAAGTTTTGTGACTGTACCTAGAGAAAGTCAGCACACATAGGAAGTGGCGTCTGGGCTAAGACTTGGCCTGATTGTATGGTCTAAGCTTCGTGAAGAGAGAGTGCTACAGAAGTAGGTTGTGGGACCAAAGTATATGAGTTTTGAAGCATGGTGCATAAGCACTATGAATGACATCAAATAGTGACACCGAACAGAGGAAAAAAAAATCTCTGCAAAACACGGCACCCCTTTGGCATCGAGAAATTTTGTTCATTATGAAAAGGGCAGCTAGAAGAGCACTCGTAGAGACTGAGATATTCAGCAGGAGATGGCAGATTCCCAGTAGACATGGAAATACCCAGCAGATGCCTAGCAGGAAACAGTGGAAGCTAGGTCAACATGTAGTGCCCAGAGGATATTGACAGAAGAGCAGAAGCAGTATGGTGCAAAGTAAACCTGCTTAGCAATTCACTGTAACTTCAAGGTACGATTAAGGCCTTTTAGGGCTCTACAGATTCTCCATGAATGATTGTGAACACGATCCAGTGGTATTAGAGACATCATCAATGGCTCTGACTGGGATCTTCAGGCTACTGAAGACTAGGGTGATTGAAGTTTTATATTTATTAAAGAATAAAATTGAGTAACGTGACATGAGCTTGGCTCTTGGGTAGCAAGAAAATTGATATCAGAGATTGGAAAAATGGTAGTTCATGTAATATAGAAATGAAACATCTGGTTAAACTTTTTCATATGGTGAACTAGGAGGCAGGTATTACTACTTAGTCTACAGCTCTAAGAGAAGAGGTTGAAAAACAGCATTAGTGAGTTGTGTTGGTTGATTTGGAATTGTCTGACCTGCAAGCAAAAATGAAATGATAGAGAGAGAGCAAATATATGAGACTTCACATGTTTGAAAATTTGACTATTTCAAGATGCCAAAGCTAAGAAATTAGAATTTTAAAAATTAAAAGAGTTCTGAGTGACATGTAAAACCTCTTTCAGTTGATTAAAGTGACTCAATGCAAAGATTATATTAAGATACTACCTATTCCATCTATAGTTTCAAACAGTCTTAATGTGGCTAAGTTTCGTCATTAGGTTGAAATAGAAAGAGGCATGGAGGAGAAAATGCAATGAAATAAATCAGTATTGAGTGTTAGTCTAATCCTCTAGTGTACTCACATGCATCTGAAATTGATTAGAAGAAAATCAATCAGAAGACTACCAAGTTTCAAAGAAATTTCATTGCTAAACAAAAGCTTTGACTATTTCAATGGTACAATACCCTCTGGGTCCTCTAGTTTGTAAGCAGGAAGAAGGATAAAAACGTTATGCATTCCCCAGGGAGGGCATGCTCTCCAACAGCCTCTTCAGAGTTGGCCAAGAAAGACATGCAAAAGGAAGAAAAATCTCTCCAAGGACACAGCCAGGGGCAAAGAAGAAAAACAAACTAGGGAGCTACCCCCAGAGAGCATTATCAGGACCCAAATAAGAAAATTCACTCATTGTCAAGGTAGGGGGCCTTCGAAATGCTTGCCATTCCATAACTGCTAAGGACCAGTAACTGAGTTGTGTCTGGCATCCTTCCTTTTCAGGATCTTGTCCTGAGGTTATTCCATCTGTGCTCTATCACTAAATATTGGATGTGGGGTGGGAAGGAGAACTTGTCCGTTTAGTATACAAGTTGCTAAGCCAAGAGAGGGAATATTCACAACTCATGGAGAGACTACCCATCACTCAGAAATTGTGGGCTTTGAGCTAGATACACTGACTGGATACTTTGGGTCAGACCTTTGTTGGGAGGGGAATGAATTGTATTGTGTGTGGGAATACGGGAACACATGGATGTTTAGTGACCAGAGGGGCAGATGGTAGCAGGGATATCTTTCTGATCACTACACGTTTGTGGGTGGAGTTTTGTTGGGAAGAAGCTTCCCAGCCAGGACCACATTTCCCAGCCTCCTTGCAGTTGAGACCATGTGACTTGTTCTGGCCAATGACATGTGAACAGAGGTAATGTGTGTCCCTTCCAATTTGTGATCGTTAAGTACCCCGTGGACCTTCCTTCCCCATATTCTTTTCCCATCATATGGGCACCTTGGAGTCCAGGCATTGGCAAGTGATACCATTAAGCTTTGTGTTCCCACCCAGATTTCATCCTGAATTGTAATTTCCAGGTGTCGAGGGAGAAACCTGGTGGGAAGTGATTGGATTATGGGGCAGTTCCCCATGCTGTTTTCATGATAGTGACTTCTCACAAGATCTGATGGTTTTATCAGAAGAGTTTGAAAGTTCTTCTTCACTATTCTCTCTCCTGCCACCATGTGAGAAGGTCCAAGCTTGCTTCCCCTTCGCCTTCCACCATGATTGTAAGTTTTCTGAGCCTCCCAGCCATGTGGAACTGGAAGTCAATTAAACCTCTTTCCTTTACAAATTACCCAGTCTCAGGTATTTTTTATAGCAGTGTGAGAATGGACTAATACAACAGAACAAGATAGAAAGAGCCTAGATCCCAGAGTAACCACTTCAAGGAAGGCCACCTAGAAAATATATTCAGGAATACCCACACTGGATAATGAGAAATAATCTCCATCAACTTACGTCACTGTGATTTTGTTGTTGTTGTTGTTGTTACAGCAGCTGGTGTGAATTAGCCTAATACAACCAGCATAAGTGGGTGCAGAGAGGTAAAAAATATCACACTGTGGTGAGGAAGCTAAAATAGTTTGATACTATTGAAACATACGATGAACAGACAGAAGTGGCAGGAGGAGAGGCTGAAAAGGTAGACAAAATAGAGAAGTGTTTCTCAAGGTGTGACTCATGAGCTGCCTGTATCAGAATCATTTGGGAGTCTAATTAAAAATGCAGAGACTCCACCCCTGGCTGACAGACCCTCTTAAGAAGGAAATCATAAAGATACATTTTTAACAAGAACCTAAGTGATTCAAATGCACACCATAAGTTGAGAACTACCTAGCTGGATGGTGACAGACCTTGTGTATCATGTTGAGATTTCTTTATTTTCTTATGCAGTCCATTGTCTGGTGAAAGCTAATTTAGAGGGCAGAAATATGATTATATCTCAGTAGGGATAAACTCCTTGAGGACAAAGGCTTGGTTGGTTTGGGTTACTTCTGTATCCTTAGTGCCTTAAAAAGTATCCAGAGTTACACAGGTACTCAGTAAATAGTTTTTGAATAAAAGAGTCAAATTTGAGTTTTAAATCAGAATTGACAAGGAAGTGTGGATAATGAATTGGAAGGGAAGATAATGGCTGCCGAGTGACCTGTTAGGAAGCTATTAAAATTGTTCAGGTGTGAGATGATGTATCTTTAAGTTAAGGCAATGGCAGTAAGAATAGAAGAGAGGATGGTTTTGAAATCGATTTAGAAGGATAAACTGGTGTGAGTTAGTGAACGATTTAAGTAAGTGGGTGGGAGAAAGAGAAGAGTCTAAGACTCTGATTTTTTTTCTTAGCTGATGAAATTGATGATGGCGCTATTAACATGAGTAGTCAAATCAGTTTTCAGGAGAAGATGATGCTTTCAGTGCTGTCTATCTTGAGTTTGAGATTTTGATGAAACATATTTGATACATGGTTGTCTGTATGTTTCAAGAGCATGTGCAAAATAACTGGGCTATAGATGTAGATTTGGGAGTCTTCCATTCATTTCATTTACTGATTCATTCAATAAACAAACATGTACTGAATGTTTACCTCATTAGACACTTGCCTAGGGGTTAGACAAACAAAGATGCTTTTAAAAGTCTTAGAGTTTCATGAAAGGACTGGAGTAGTAATCACCCTGAAAAAGATATGCCCATGGAGGCCACAGAAGCGCACCCAACCCAACTGGGAGGTTGAGAGAAAGTTTTGTGGTGGAGGCCTTAAGAGAAACTGCACTCTAAGTAGAAGCATCCCCATGGACAGAAGTCAGTTGCAGCAAATTCAGGGAGGTAGAAGCCAAACTGCAATGGGTTGAGGAGTGAATGGAAGATTAGGAAGCAAGGGCAGTGAGTTTAAGACAACTGTTTTGTGAAATTTTGAGGAGAAAGGACAAAGAAAAGAAATAGGTCAGTAGCTAGAGGGAGCATTAAAGAGATCCAAAAATTCCATTTAGAAAAAGAGAGTCAATTTTTTTTTTTTTTTTTTTTTTTTTTTTTGAAGAAGGAGCAGGAAAGGTTGAAGTTATAAGAGAGAGAGGAGAAAACTGATGAAGAAAAGCCACAGAGGAGACAGGACAGGATGGGGTACATTCAGGGTGGTAGAATGAGCTGTGGACAGGAGATGAAAGGCCTCTTCCACTGCTCGTGTGGGGAGGGAGTGCACAGACGGAGATTTTGTCTGGACGTGGGAGGGAGGACTGGAAAGCGGGAGCTGCAGGGTGCGTGTGTGGCAAGCACTGTGAGGGGTTTTGGAGATGGAGGACTGCACAAGCCAGCATGGAATATGCTCCTTGGGTTTAAATGAGAAGAGAAAATGAAAAGAAAAGCTATAGTATTTAAAGAGAAGCTAAAAACCAATCAATACAACATGCCAGAAAACTCATTTTGCCTGAGGATAATTTTCATTTTTATAAAGATACATTTGTTCCCAAAGTAGGAGAACTCTACTGCATCCCAGTAAGCTGTTAGGTATCTATCTTTACAACCCTGTGCCCAGGAGAGTGCCTGATCCATGATAAGCACTAAAAAAAAAGCTGCTGTATGATTCCTGGGCCCAGTCAACACCTCTAGAACATCTTTATCTGTTCCTAACAGCTATACATTTGGATTATAATGAAACAAATATTCTAATTAATTCTAATTACTAATAATTAAAAGTAATAGCCAACCCCATCAGTAAAATACCTTCTCCTAAAGGCCCTGGACCAACGAAAGTGACAAGCATTACATTCGGAAGGCCTGAACATGGTTCCATACAATTGGGATAGAATTCATGACACCACTTCTGGTTACTCAGAGTGCTTTGTAGGCCTCTTTATATTCAGACAAGATTCTTTTGGATTTAGAGTAAGATTTAAATAATCTCCTAAAACAACATATGTTCAACTCATAACTGTTACCAAACATATGCTCAGAATGGATAAGCCAGAAGCTGTGATTTATGCAAGAAGAGAAGGCAGCATGCATGTCTATCCTATTCCGTTCTCAGATTCCTGCAGACCCAATATGAAAATAGTCATGGAAATTTCATTATTTCATTCTTCAGATGAACCCAAAGAGTGAAATAGGAATGGAATTGGATCGAAGATGCTACGTTCCCACCATACCCACCACCAGCAGCGTCCCGTCATCTTCAGCAGCAGCAGCACTTTGAAAAGATCTGCAGCCTCTGCACAGAGCGAGGCGCTGTACTGGTGATCACAGGCGCAGGCCATGCACTTGGGAAGCTCACCGCAGTCCAGTGACACAGCTGGAGGAAGAAAGAACATTAACTCGTGACTAGATGTGGCTGTCTCCCAGCCATGTGACCTGAGCCAATTCATAATTCAGGCCAGTGGTTCTCTATCCTCACTACTTTTAAAAATCGGGTTATACAAACCCCTACCCCTGGTCAACTGTATCAGTCTAAAAGGAAGGATATGTTAGGGGATCCAGGCATCTGGGTTTTTTAAAGGTTCTTGTACACTTTTTAATTAAATTTTTATTTTGAGATACAGATTCACATGCAGCTGTGCAAAATGATACAGAGAGATCCTGCGTACGCTTTGCATGATTTCTCCTGATGGAAACATCTTGCAAAAGGATAGTACAATATCACAACAGAATACCAACATTGATACCATAAAATACTGAGCAGTCTGATCACCACAACAGTCCCTCATGTTACTCTTAACCACGCGCACCTGCTTTCCACTGCCACCTCCTTAGTAACCCCTGGTAAACACTAACCTGTTCTCCATTTTTACAATTTTGTCACTTTGAGAATAGGATATAAATGGAACCATACAATATGTGATCTCAGGGATTAGCTTTTTTTTCACTCAGCCTAATACCCCTGAGATCCAACCGTATGGTTGTGTTTATCAATATTTTGTTCCTTTTTATGGCTGAGTAGTGTTCCAGAGTTTAACTGTCCACTTGTTAAAGGATGTGTTGTTTCCTATTTTAGGCTATTTTAATAAAATGGCTGTGAACATTTGTGCATAGGTTTGTGTGTGAAAATCAGTGTGATTTCTTTGAGATAAATTCCCAAGTGTACATTTGCCCGGTCATAAGATAGTTGCATATTTAATAAGAAACTGCAAAATTGTTTCTCAGAATGGCCATACCATTTTACATTCCCATTAGCAATGCAGGAATGATCCAGTTTCTCTGCATCCTTCTCAGCATTTGTTGCTGCCACTGATTTTGTTTTAGATATTCTGTATTTCTCATTGTAGTTTAAATTTGCATTTACCTGATGGCTAATGACGTCGGACATATTTTCCTGTGCTTATCTGCCATCTGCACATCCTCTTCAGTGCTTTACCCATTTTCTAATTGGATCATATGGTTTCTTAATGTTGACTTTAGAGGGTATTTTATACATACATATATATATATATCCATTCATAAAATATATAAAAAATTATATATATATTCCAGAGACTAGGCCTTTGTCATATACATGGTTTATAATTTTTTTTCTCTCAGTTTGTAGACTATCTTTTTATCCTCTTAAAAAGGTCTTTCATAGAGCAAAAGTTTTAAATTTTGATAAGGTCTGATTTATCAGTCTTCCTTTTATGGATTATGTTATTGGTTTTCTTTAGTTACTCCTTAGGTTAGGTGTGCTAGCAAGAAGTTCTCTTAGTTTTGCTTCTTTTGCAAATGTCTTTATTTCCCCTTTATTTGAGGAGGACATTTTCACCAGATAGAGAATTCAGAGCTGACAATTCTTTCCTTCTCATATCTGAAAGATGTTATACCGCTTCCTTCTCGGCCTTCATGCTTTTAGAGTAGAAACACACTATCTACTGAAATAGGTGGTATAAGCAGTGTATCATTTCTCCCTGGCTGCCCTCAAGATGTGTTAGTTTTCAGAAGTATAATTACACTGTCTTAACAGGGATTTGTTTGGGTTTATCCTACTTGGGGTTCATCCAGCTTGTTGAATATATAGGTTTATATCTTTTTGCCGTATTGTAGAGTTTTCAGCCATCATTTCTTTGAATGCCTTTTCAGTTCCATTGTCTCTCTTCTTTTTTTCTGGAATGCTGATGAGACAAATGTTAGTCTTTTGGTTTTGTCCCATGTGTCCCTGAGACTGTTCATCTTTATTTTCAGGCTATTTTCTCTCTGTTGTTTATATTTGGTAAATTCTATTTATCTTTCCTCAAGTTTGTGGAGTTTCTCCTCTGTCATCTCCACTCTACTATGCAGTTCGTTCAGCAAGGCTTTTATTTCAGTTATTGTATTTTTTCAATTCTATGATTTCCATTTAATTCCTTTTTATAAGTTATATTTCTTTGCTGAGATTTTCTAGTTTGTCCTTTTGTTTCAAGTGAGTTTGTAATTGCTTACTGGAGACTGTGTAATGTGGAATGTATTTCTTCCTGTGGATAGAGGTCAAAAGTTTAAAAACACTTAGAAAGGTAGAGACTAAAAATACAGGAAGTACAGATGTCTTAAATTTAGAATAGCTAGAACTTCTTATCACCATAATAATGTATAGGACCCAGAACATGTCCCCAGCTCTAATTGGAGATATTTGTTCCAGAAATCACCTCATCGATGAGGCTCTCCCTGTCCTCTCTGCCCAGAGAGATTTCATCCTGACCTCTTCTGCACTATATTTTGGTTGTCTCGGTTGCACTTGTTACTCTGTAATGTATCTGTTTACATGTCTGTTTTTTCTAATAGACTGAGGTTAGAGAGTGAGTTGTATTCACATATGTGTCTAATCCAATAATAGAAACATAGTATTAACTAAATTGATCATCCAAAGATAAATAAGGCATCAGTAGATGAATCATCAATAGATGCAAATCTAGTGGGTGAAACTTTAGTGAGAAACAGGATATTTACATAGTGTACAGTGGTTATATCAGAGAATGCTCTTTTTAGGAAATACATACCAGAATATTTGAAGGAGGGAGGGAGAGAGAATATGTAACTCTTCTGTAAGTCTGAAATTATTTCAAAGTTTAGAGTTTAGTAGGTGAATTAATAAATTAAAGACAAATGTTATTAACAAGTACAGAGAGTAATGGTCTTATGGCTAGTTGGTCATAGAGACAACTCGACTGCATTTATGTAATTCACACAGAGACTGCTTAGGTGTTTTTGTTCTAAGACCATAAGGCAGGAACACAGTTCAGACCTGCTCTATCCACAAAACCTCAAAAATAGGAGGCCTTGACAATGCCTGTGTGCATCACTAGTCCATCTCATTTAGCTGAACCAAAGGGTCACTTCACAGTTACAAGTTGGTTGGTGACCAGGACATCCAGTCAAAAGGCATGGTAGCTCATGCCTATAATCCCAGCACTTTGAGAGGCCAAGGCAAGAAGACAGCTTGAACCCAGGAGTTAGAGACCAGCCTGGGCACAAAGAGAGTCCCATCTCTATAAAAAATTTTTTTAAAAAACTAGCCCAGCATGATGGCATGTGCCTGTAGTCCCAGCCACTTCAGGAGGCTGAGGCAGGAAGCTCCCTTGAGCCCAGGAGTTCAAGGCTGCAGTGAGCTATGATTTCACCACTGCACTACAGCCTGCGTGACAGAGCAAGACCCTGTCTCCAAGCAATAAACAAATAAATGAATGGTCTAAATGGTCAGAATCCTCATGGCTATGGGAAAGCACCAGCGGCCTGCCTTTTACCCACCTCACCCCTGTTCAGGCACATAGTTAGCACTGTGTCAGCCACAGGTTTCCCATCTTGACTTTCTCTCTCCAGAGTAAAAAATCCCCACCAACAAGCTCATTTAGAAAGAATTCCCTTGCAAACTTTCTATGCTAGTTTATGGGCATATGCTTTATTATTTCTTTAAAATTGTATGAAGGCAAGGCTCAGTTTGCTGTTCTGTAGTACTACATTTGCAGTACTATAATAGCACCAAACTGCTAGGCTGAGAGTTCGATTCAAATGACCAGTTGCTCCACACACCAATCAGTTCAACCAACTTGGTTTCTATTCAGTGATTTTACCAGGTGTCTGGTCCAATTACATAAATCAAGTGTTGTCTCAACATAGAGCAAATCTAACTATCCAATGCCATAATCTCCTCTTGGCCCAGGATGACTGCAAAAAGACATCCCCAGGACAGTGGAAACAGAAGACGGTTTGGTAATTGTATCCCTTTTGTGAAGCAAAGTGACTTATACTTGCACAACTCCTGGTTGGCCCCAATACCCAGGGGTTGATGGGGAAATAGAAAGGTGAAAGGAGAAGGTGGTGCTGGGTCCTTCATAAACTGAAGGTTAGGGAAGGGATGCCTCAGACTAGATGTAGACCCCAAGCCCCTGTTTTCTGCTACGATGTTGAAAACGTGCCTTTTAACCTACAAGGCTTTTAATTTTCTGCCTCTCTTTTCTATGTCCCTGGACACTTTGCGGTCTCAGGAGAATTCAGGGTCAAACGTGATCATTTATAACAATTCCTACAATAAAATGTTATGGGATGATGATGCCAAGCTCCAACTTTAATTTCTCTTGTGAACTATTATATTTCCTGAAAACAAAGATACATGTAAGTAAGAGACAAAGGGATATAAGGAAGGGAACCAGAGTGGGAATTAGGAGGCTCCCAGGCTCTAATCCCAGCTGAGTTATAATTCATAGTGAGCTGGGTGACTTCAAGCAAAACCCATAACTTTTGCATTCTTAGCTACAAAATGAGAGTTTAGATTCAATGATCTCCAAGATCACTATTATGTCTAAAACAGTGCTTCTAAGTAAACAATTCCCCTTTGCAAAACTAACCCCCTCAGCAGACTGGATAGGCCAAATGGACCCCTGTCTCCCAGACACTTCATAGTTAAGGTTAAGGTTACTTTTAGCAACCTTTTAGATCTAGATTTCAGGACCTAATCCTGAATATAATATATGTACATGTGTGTGTATATATACAGACAGATGAATAGTTTGGATACTTGGATAGTCACATAGATACACTTATAAATATGAACACACATATATACTATATAATAGATACTAAATATTCTATACATACACTATATGTGTGTGTGTATTTTTAACTACCTCATCACATACTACTTCACAAACAAGAGGAATCACTCCTCATTAGTAAAAGAGGCCAATTTTAAAACATTACAAAGGTCACATTTACACAAAATATATAGGACATCACCATAAGTGCATTGACAAGAACCAGAGTCAGGCCACAGAACAAGCAAAAAATATCCAGAATGGGAGGACAGGAAACTTCAAAGAAGACAACCTCAAAGGCATCAGCATGCAGACCACACCTGCCGGTGCATATCAAGTGAGAGCTCAGACACGCAAGGTGGTGCTAATGTGGATAAAATATGGATAAGAAGAGACAAGATACCAGCTAAATGAATAAAATTGAGACATTGGAAAAATGAAACACAGCCCTTCGAGCCAAGTGGCCAACATCAATATCCAATTCAGAAAAGTCTGGAAAGGTGATGTACAGACTACCAAACAGAGCAGAAACTGAATGATTTCAAGAGTCATACTTCCTGTGCACCTGTAGACAGACAAGGATGCAGAGCCCTGCTGGAGAGCCCGCCAGTGGGGAGGGTAGACTGAGTGCAAGGCTGCAGGCAAAAGACCCAAGTCCCAGCTGGGCGCGGTGCCTCACGCCTGTAATCCCAGCACTTTGGGAGGCCAAGGTGGGCGGATCACTTGAGGTCAGGAGTTTGAAACCAGCCTGATCAACATGGCAAGACCCTGTCTCTACTAAAAACACAAAACAATTGGCCAGGCATAGTGGTGGGTGCCTGTAATCTCAGCTACTTGGGAGGCTGAGGCAGGAGAACTACTTGAACCCGGGAGGTGGAGGTTGCAGTGAGCAAAAATCACGCCACTACACTCCAGCCTGGGCAACAAAGCAAGACTCCATCTCCAAAAAAAAAAGAAAGAAGACCCAGATCCCAGACACAAGTCAACCACTACCTAGGAAGTGTGTTATGTAACTTTTTGTCTGTATCTTTTTTCAGGAAATCAAGGCACAACCAGCAATTCTTCCCTCACAGCGTGATTGGAAGAGTGAAACAAGAGAATGGATGTGAAAACCCTTTGGAGAAATGTATCATCCACTCTGTATACAGATTGGATCTGAATACAATAGTGAATGATTGCTATTTTTATTGAGTCATTAGAATCAGGTCAGAATGCATTATTCAGGGAGGGTCTCGGGATGTGGGCAGCTCTCTCATTTGGGAGGAGTTTTGGAGGGAAGCATCTTATGTGTAGGACCAGAATCCCCAGTGAGCATGTGTGGTTACCACTTCCAAGTGTACAAGCATTCTCATCCCCTTGACCTCCATGTCCCTCCTGACACAAGGAAGCAAGGTCTTCGTACCAGCTATGGCTCCCTCTGATTCTGACTTCTAAAGGACGGTGCTTATCCTCTTTTTATACAAACCCCACTGATCAAATCCCTCAGGATTTCCCCACAGATACCCTCTGCCACTTTACCATGGCCCCTCTGTTCTTCTGTTCTTCTGTCCTTCTGCTGCCTCTGATATTTCCCTGTTCATTTATCCTCATGCTAAATGATTTCCATCTTGTACCTGTCACCACTCTGGTCTAGGTGTCTATAGTGTCACTCTGGGCTGATAACACCAACTTCCAAACTTCTCTCTGCTTTCAGTCTCTAATATTTCTACCTTAGATTACGCCCACTTTTTCTAAAATTCTGCTTTTATTACATCATCCATTTCTACTTTTATTATATCATCCATTTCTACCTTTATTACATCATCCATTTCTACTTTTTTTGAACTATAAAAGTCACATACTTTTCATAATATTTTCTGTCAATTCAAAAATATATAAAGAGAAAAAAATTCCATAAGACTGATCTTACTCTCACCCTCAGGGTAAGCTAAGGCAATTAGCAATTGCCTTAAGAAGGCAATTTTGCACATTCCAAGCTAAATGAGTCCTGGTTGTAGCTTTCCACTGAATGCTTACAAAGACAGAACATGTGGAGGAGTAATGATCTTGTATTTCCTTTAGACCTGTGGTTTCCAAAGTGCACCCTTCAGGGACAGTGGAGTCACATACAGGTGCTTCAGGGACCAATGAGGGGCTGAGGGACTTCAGGGGTCTTTTGCCCCCTTCAATTAGCACACCTCCACTTTTCTCTATTTCCTGTTCTGCCTTTCCAGGTAAGATATCATTAGAAGAAAAAACCTGTTGCAAAAAATAATAATAATTTGAAAACCATTCCTTAGAGACTATCTTCCCTAAGTATCTCTTCTCTCAGATTGAATTCTGATAGGGGTTAGAGAGTTGACGATTTGAGGTTATTCTCTCTGACAAGTGTCTGGAAGGCAGATGGTCTATGTTATTGGCTGAGCAAAGATTGACACGTTTTATGTACAAGGCAAATACGTGGTTGGTTTGATATTTTGTTATGAAGTCTTCAAAACTATACTGTAAGATTCCTGTGGGGGAAGGATGATGTCTTACATGCCCATGCATATCCTACAATCATCCAAAACAGTGTCTTGAAGATATTGAGGAGGTCTTCACACTCACTTTGATCTGTACTGGACCCATTTCAGCCATCAGTTTCCCTCCTGGGCTTATGAAGTGCTCGATGTGTGTTTTGATGGCCATTAATGTCTGAAGCAGAGCCACAAGTTCTAACTTGCCTCATCTTATACATTTCCCAGAAGAATGCCTGGGAAGATTTGAAATATTTGCAGACTCCTCCCCTCATCCTTCTTCCTCCTGACTCTCAAGTTACCCCCACCTGAGGTGTTTTTTTCCAGATCAGCTATGCTGTGACAGCACACTCCAGCTTGGTCAGAGGACCAGCTCAATAAAGGGTTCCAGTCCCCACAGAACTGCTTTCCTTTACACTCACTCTACACTGAGGAGCAATATAAGAGTTCTCCATTTTCCCTCACTTTTATCAAAACTTAGCCACTCTGTGTTCCAGGTCCATATCTTATTCCAGCTGATCTAACAAACTGTTAAGAGTTAACAAGTCCAGGGAAGTCCATACCTTAGGCTGAATCATTGTGTTTCTACTGCATAACACAGTTTTATTCTGACAGAGGCTGATAATTACTAACAAACACAAGTGGTAAGAGGTAGTATTTTAAGACTGCAAGATTCTTCAAATCAAAATAAATAGGTGGCATCTGCCTAGGTCTTATTACATGGGTATATGAAAATAACTTACATGCCTTACCCACTCCATGACAGTCAGAAGAAATCAAAGAATCTTCCTTCCCATGGCCACACCCAGGACACTCTAGATGTGGCCCCATTTACTGAATAGAGTGAGGGCCTTCTGTTTGCACAGAGATGTTTTTCAAACAACAGGAAGCCATTTTTTTCCCACAAATAATTGTTGGGTATCTGCTCTTCATTAGGCACTGTGCTAAATACTAGGGTGCCAATGATGAATAGGACAAATTCCCTGCCCTCATGGGCATATAATCTAGTAAGAGAAACATATTAAAAAGGCAATTACACTAAAGTATATTAAGAGCTATTATAGGGAAGGAACTGGAAGTTCACAGCCCACATCCCAGGGTTAGAATACCTGCACCAGGGGTTTATTGCACCTTTTCTCTCTCTGTGGTCAACCACATTGACTCTTCCACCTCTATACCAGTATCCTATTTCATGGAAAAAAGACTTGAGTTTCATCACTATAGACACTGCTGACATATGCCTTTTGTGTGCTGAAGACAGCCCACAGGAAAAGGATTTTTGAAAATAAGGGCCTAATTAATATTGTTGACTTTAATGATGGAAGTTGTAAAATAAATAAATAATAAAATTTAAAAGAATCTAAAGTATATGAAAATTCAGTGACATTCTCAGGGAGCTTTAATTCTCACTAAAACTGGGAAACTCACATCCAGAGTCATGCTAAGGTGCTCCACCCACAAATTAAACTATGCAAGGAAGTTTGTTTTACTTTTTGTTATCAACACCCTCTTTTCTCCATTCATCAAAATTTTGTTCCAAGCCCTCAGCTTCCCCCTTTACAACCTAAACTTGGTAGAGTTCAGATTTGCATCTATCATACCGGGGAGACCAACTCAAGTCCCCATATAGGACACATTGGACATGGACCTTGGATGATTGAAATGAAGAGGGAATCCTCTCTTCATTTGTTTGCAGATGATCCATTTTAGGCAAGGGAGAATTCTTCCTGGAATGCCTTCAGCCTATGAGGGCCAAGTAGGAAACTGTGGTAGAACCCAGAAAGGAAACAGCTAGGAGGCCACTGAAAGGATGATTCTGCTCTAGGTTTTAGGTGTGAAGGATCACAGGGGAAGAAACTCAAAGTTCACAAATGGTTCCGTTCATCTAACCAGAGCAGAAGTACAGCTAGGACCTGGTGTAGAAACTGGAGAGAAATGAGTTATTCACCCAAAGTGGTTTCTCTTGTGTCTTTTTTAATACTTCAAGGGAACTGGATAATGGTTTGAAACTTTGGGATTCTGGACATCAGTGTCCTTTGAGGAAGTGACTGACAAACTAGGGGGAGGAAGTGAAGACAGGAATGAAGAACATGGGGGTGAAGGCGACAGTGAGCAGAAAGAGGTGTTGTTAGTGTCTCTGGGTTCAGGTAACAGCTCCCTTGCCCAGGGAGGGGGCAGATGGCAGCCCCTTGTTTTAGCCTCAGGTACTTACTACCCTACTGTTTGTGATTTCCCCACATCCTGCCTACGTCTTTATAGATAATCTCTTTATTAAACTCTCAAGTTACCCACTTTCAGTAAGCTATGTCCTGCCTTTGACATAGCTCGACATGCAATTTAAGAAAATTCATAGATGAGTTGAAGGGGTTTAACAAAGATATTAGAGGAGAAAGGGACATCAAGTTGCAGGAAGAACATAAACAAGGGCATGAAGAGAAACTAGGAGGCATTAGAAAGAAGGGTGGAGCCAGACGACTAAAGGCCTTCTATTTCCTGCTAAGAAATTTTAACTTGGTCCTATAACCACTAAAGTGCAAAGCACGATCAGTGTTACAAATCTGGGATGCAAATATGAGAACAAAAGCAGGAAATCCTGCAGGGTTCTACAGAAGTTCAGATGAGGAATGTTTTGAAATATGCTGTAGAAATTGGGGTCTTTTTCTCAATTAAGGGTCTTCATCTATATACACAGTTCACTAAGAGGAACATGAAAGAGAGAGATATCAAACAAAAAAAAGTTAAGGAGGTGGAAATAACAGTGAAAATTAGGTCAAGAGATTAAAGACAACTATAAATGTGTGCTAGCTCCCAGATTTCTCACTAGGGAAGATGATGGTATCATTAAGACTGAGGATCTAAGAGCAGGAAGAGATCTAAGGAAGAAAATGGATAGTTCTGTGTTCTCCTTTGGCCAGTAGATAGAAGCAAGGACATAAAATACGACCAGCCTAGAAACAATACACATCATTTAAAATTTAAGAGCATGCTTTGGTTATGCCGATTTAGCTTAAGGAAGTGATCCATCCTTCAGCCAGGCAAGACCATCAGAAAAGAAGTGTGGTTCTTATGGTCAGCTCAGTGGTCCTTTACACAACCTCGCTCCTCTGAAAGTACCCCCGTGCATTTCCTCTCTGTTCCTGGTGCTTCCAATATGAATTCTGTGCATATCTGTGTGAAGCAGCCTTTTAAAGTAAAGACTGTCAACTGTGAGACTGTGGGGACAGTAATAGCAAAATATGAGGGAAAAATGTTTTCATTTTCCATCGGAAAATTGTACTTTCACTTGTAAGGTGTGACACATTTAATTTTAATGAATTTGAATCGAAGTGTATTTTTAATCCATTTCTCAGTATGAGAGTATGTTATGAGACAGGCAAGTGACTAAAGGGCAAAAGAAATGAAGAAGGTGATTGTGAAAATTGTTACTCCCATTCTCTAGCCCCCTGCAGCAAAGGAAGTGGTTATATTTGGAAATCCATAAATTCTCAAATATTTTCCATCCCATTTCTTCCAGAAGAACAAAACTCTGAATAGTTAAGGATTTGGAATTGATATGCAATTTCTTGATTAGGTTTGGCCAGAAAGTTTTCTCAGAAGCAAAGTAATAGACCAAGTCTAGACTCGACTGTTGGAGACAAGCCAGTGGTCTATAAACAGCAGTGCACGCAGCTGAACACCAGCTCACCAGTTCCCAGAACAGGAGGGGATTCTCCAGTTTGATGCTTTCACTAGGCATGTGATTCTTTCCAAACTTAGATTAGGAACTGGGGAGACTCCAAACCATAAATTTCATGGCCAAAGCAAAGAAACAACAAAAGGGATGAAAGAAGTGGCATATTTTCATCCCATATTCATTATTCTATACCTGAGTTCTTTTTTTTTTTTTTTTTTTTGAATGTGAAATGATTTTTTATTGAATTTTTTTACTTTAAGTTCCAGGATACATGTGCAGGTTTGTTACATAGGCATACATGCGTCATGGTGGTTTGCTGCCTCTATCAACCCTCACCTAGGTTTTAAGCCCCACATGCATTAGCTATTTTTTCTGATGCTCTCCCTCCCCTCATCACCCCAGTGTGGCCCCACCACACACTGACAGGCCCTGGTATGTGTTATTCCCCTCCCTGTGTCCATGTGTTCTCATTGTTTAACTCCCACTTATGAGTAAGAACATGCGGTGTTTGGTTTTCTGTTTGTGTTATACCTCAGTTCTTTAACCCTTTTACTCTCCCTCATCACTTACACTCCTGATAATCCAACTCCTAATCACACCTTGAAACCCAACATAGTAGTTAGAAACCATGTAAACCATTTCCTTTATAAACCTCCTAAATCAGAACTGAGTCTCCCCGCTAACCACCTCTGGAATTTGTCACCATATCTGCCCCTGTTATTGCTTTCATCACACAGAATAGAATCTACCATTTATGTGTCTGTCTTCTCTACTAGACTTTGGCTTTCTTGAGGCAGACCATATGTCTTATTCATCATTATCACAGTGCCTGGCCCAGGTCTGGCACTTAATGTTCAGGGAGTGTGTGCAGTGAGTTGAATTTAGGCTCACTGAGTGCTTACAATTGGCCGGACCCTGTGCTAGAGGATGAGACACCAATGGGCAAAGGAGAAAACTTGGTTATGTTGTGACAGTCAATTTCTAAGCACTCTATATACATTCACTCATTTTACCCTCATGGCAAGCCTACACAAGAGATAATATTAAGATTTCCATTTACAAAGGAGAAAATGGAGGCATAGATTTGGAACTAGGAAGTCTGCATCCAAAGTCCATCCCTTTAACCTCTATGGCTTGCTGTTCTCAGTAAAAACCACTTCATTTGTAAAGTACACTCCTTTAGCAAATGTCCACCCATACATTTTTCTCTTGTAGTCAACCTTTTTCTATAGCTGGTGACATGCTGTAATATAGTAGTCTTAGTCTTCTTCTGGACTCCTGAACACTCATTTAGTCAAAGGATTATTTTCCTCTGGAGTCCATCTGGTGGCCTGGTCTCCTAACAGGCCTCCAGAGCTGACCCATCCTGTTGGGAAAGCTAGGTGCAGGAAAGCGCACAAAACTGTGCTATGCAAAACTACTCCTGTGATGAAGCCCCTGGAATACATTTGTCTAAATCCCCAACACTCACTTGGCCTCCTCCTGAGAACTGGAAGGTACACACCACTCCTTGGCCAGTGTGTGACTGTTTAGCTATATTGATAACATTGCCATAAAGGACAGAAGAAATTGTAATGTGTGACATGAAAAGCCAGTGTGCTCTAATTCAAATCTGAATCAAAAAACATCACAGCAAGGAAAACACTCACCTTGGAACATCTATATTAATGAATTTAATCACATTTATCCTGCCCTATCAGATGTATGATTTGATATGCAAATTAAATATTTAGATAACAGTCTGTGAAGATTACTATGTTTGCTTAATAAATTAGTATTTTCTAAAACATTATGAAAAAGGAAGATTATGAAAAGGAATGCTGTTTAATCAACCTATCAGGCATAACCTATCTTTAATAGTCACCAGTTTCCACAAAAAAGCAAGAAAAGCCTGCATGAGTTTCAGTTTTAACATCAAAATTAGATTCCTGAGGATTAATCTATCTTCTCATATTTAATGAATATTGACATGTAGCCACTGTCTGTTTTCAGCTTCAAAACCAAGGTTGATGCCAAAACAGTAATAAAACCAGCAGAAAACAATGAGTGACAGGAAGGATGAAGGTTGATGTAATCTCTCCCTTTCTGAGCAAGGACTTGTGCTTTTGTAAACTTTTTAATGAATATGAATCCCACCAGTCAGACTGACCTTCTCCAGATGGTTCCTGAAGAGGGGGGAGATGTCTCCGCTGACTCCAGCAGTGACTCCAGAGAGACACAAACAGGATCAGCTTAGCCCCAGCCAGGCCTGTGACCATGCTGACAGCTGGATAATCCCCCAAATGGCAGTTCTTACAGAATATTTTGGTTCAATACTAGCACCTTCCCCCAGCATTCTGAGAACAACTGGCTCCTTCTTTGCTAATAACCATCACTGTTATTACTCAGCCCTTGCCATTTATCAACTAGATGGCTTCAAGTCCTACAAAACGTGTTTTCCTGTGTCTGATTCCACACCTCTGGGTCGTTCTCCTAGCTACGTCTAGAACGATCTTTCTGAAGCGTAGGTCTGGCCATGTAAGTTTCCCATTATGCTTCCTTCAGAGGCTCCCCTGTTTCAAGGAGGATTGCCAAACTTTGGGATTTGACCTCCAAAGCTCTAGAGAATCTCAGAATCTCACCTCTCCAGAGATATTTTTTGTGCTTTCCAAATACTCTTAGCTCCAAGTAATTTGCTTACATTTTTCCACTGGTTTTAGCTTATGGTGTTTTCTTTATCTAAAATGTTCTTTTTCCCTTGTGTCCTTCCTCTCAAGATGGTCAAAGCTTATACATATCTTAGTAAACTCAGTTCAAACATTTCCTGGGCTGCATCTTTCAGACTGGATAGGAGACATTCCTGTATCTCTCTCCTTAGTTCCTTATTGCCTTGTGCATACTTTGACTAAAACATTTATGCTACTCTGCTTATTCAGTTAGTCAACTAACATTTACTGAGCAATTGACAACTAAGGGCTAGACTCTGTACTCAAGGCACATGTTCTCTCAATGAACAAGAATCCCTGTCTCGAGATGCTTCTAGTGAGAGAGACAGGCAAGTACACAACCATTGCAACACCCCTTGATAAGTCCTATGCTGAAAACTTCAGAAAGCTATGGAAGGAATAGGAGGGCCAACTAGCCCAGATTTTGTGAAGAGGGAAGAGGTAGGTTAGGAAAAATTTCTTGGTGCAGGAACTCAAGATGAGAAGAACATATATGAATGGTTTAGATAAAAGGAATGGAAAAGAACTTGAAACAACCAAGAAAAAGACCTAGAGGTGAAAGCAGAAGAAAACCAGGGCTAATGAAACAGACTTGGGAGGAAAAATGAAGGGCTTCGCTTTGGACTTATTTTGGTTGGGATGTCTGTGATACTTAGGTAATTGGTACTTTAATACAGCCTCTCCACCATTCCTTCTACTCTCTTTTTCTGGAACTTGAGTGCAAACTCAAAGCAGCATTATGCTGAAATCATCAGTATAAATATGGTACTTAAATGCACACCAGCTGATAAAATGAGCTAGGAGAGAAAAAAATGGTGCAGCATCAGTCATAATGTATGATCTTCTTTGCACATTGCTGGATTTATTTTGGAACTTTTTGGTGAGGAATTTCATATATATGTTCATGAATGAGATTAGCTTGCAATCTTCTTATTTGTACTGTCCTAGTTTGGTGTTTGATTTAAGGTGTACGGTTTTTCTACCAATTCTGGAAATTTTTTCATCTGCTATTACTTTGAATATTGCCTCTCCACCATTCTTTCTAGTCTCTCATTTTGGAACTTCAATTAGACAGATGCACAATCTTTAAATATTGTCTTCTGTGTCTCTTAACCCCTTTCATATTTTCTATCCCCTTGCCTCTCTAAACTTCATTCAGGCTAATTGCTTCAGATCTATTTTCTGGGAGATTAATTCTCTCTTCATTTGTGTCCAATCTGCTGTTTAGTCTGTACATATGGTTTTTTAATTTCATTTTTATTCTTTTTATTTCTAAGTATTTTGTTTGTTTACTTTTTCCCCAATCTTCCTGGTCATACGTTTTGACGCTTTTTCATCCTCAGCTTTCTTTAAATATATAAAACATATGTTGGTATCAGATTATTACAATATTTGCATTCTTTGTGGGTCTGACTCTATAGCTTATTGTTTCTATTGACTCTTACTCATGATGGATTTTTTTTTCTTGTACATTTGGTGATTTTTAACTAAAAGTTCTAATTCCTTTAAACTTTCGTTACAGAAATTTTGGAACCTGAATTGTGTGTTTTTTCACAGAGGTTTGCCTTTGCTTCTGCCAAGCTCATGTGGCCACTGTCAAGCCAGAGGCTCATTATGTCTGATGAGTTTGTGTGCTTTGTATCTTGCTTTTCATTTTAATAACACAGTTGGTATGAATTCTGCCCTCAAAGCTGAAAGGCAAGCACACGAGATAGGAATTCTTAGTGGAGCTTGCTTTCTTTTTCTTTTTACTCCATGCTGAAACAAGGCAGAGACAGGCAATTCTCCTTCTGTAAGGCAGATTATGTTCTAGTTCACCTACCAAACATGTTGCCCTTTGAGGACTGTAGCTTCATGCAAGAGTTTCTAATCCAACTTCCCAGCCTGTTAAGGCTCCAAGCTTTATCACCTGCACACTGTGCATCCTCACAGTGTCTGAAAACCCAGGATCTTGGATACTAGAGCTTGGAGCTTTTACTTAATATGCATGGGGAAGTGTGGTCTGCATGTAGGTGCCTTTGAAGATGTGATGTTTTCCTGGAAGCACATGCCCTCAGGACAATCATCAGTTGTAATGCTTACTTACCCTTGTAGAATAATGTGTTCTTGTCATTTAGACTTTAATTGTTTCCCTTACTTCACTGTGAGCTCAACCATGCTTTACAAATATATATTGAAGTATTTTATCCAGCATTTTTATCTGTTCTATACCTAGAGGGGTTTATCTACCCATCTAGTATCATATTGCTAGAGATGAAATCCATTTCTTTATAATCTAAGTTTTATAACGCATTTCTGTACCATCCATCAGTCTGCCCTTGCAGTTCATTTGAATTGAGCAGGCCATTTCTCCATTTGCAGAAAGACTGTGAAGTGTCTCAAAGGAGTACAAGCTTTTCCCAGAGTACTTAAAAGAGCTGTAGAGAGCTGGTCTCATGCCTCTCGGCCCCTCCCCACCAACTGGGCTGGCACTCTTAATGCCAATGTGTCTGCATGACACTGCTGCTCCTCCCCGTCATGCCAACCCCTCCCCTGGCAGAGCTCCGCTTGGCTGGGGTATGTGCTTGGTATTCCAAAACAGCAGTAAAGCCAACCAATTGTAGCATTTTCAAAGATTAATTATCACTCTCTTCTAAAAAGTCAATTTTCTTTAAACTAGGGGTGCAAATGAGAAAACAAATGAAAAATGGATTTCCAGAAGAACCCCCTTTTCTGCTATTCAGCAGGAATCATCCCCTCCCTGATTAAAATATTGGGATTGCTTCATATCTTGTTAATCTCCAGTGAAAGTCAATGTCATTTAAAATTAGCAAAAACCCTGTGATATGGGAGGAAACCTAGAGCAAGGCATTTATAAATGTTAATTTACTAAATAGGTTTTTATCAGGTCAGTTTGGGGTTGGCAATAGAGTAGCCAGCCATTTATATGAGGTGACTTGAAAGAGGACAGGAGGGTCTGTATTCCCTCTTGCTAATCTTCCCAGTAAGTAACCAGTCATTAGTGCATAAAATTCCACCATCATTTTGGATGAAGCCTCTCTCTCTTTCTTTCTCTTTCTCTCTTTCTCTCTTTCTCTCTCTCTCTCTCTCTCTCTCTCTCTCTCTCTCTCTCTCTCTAGTTTATCTATCTTTCTCTAACTCCCCTTCTATGGAAAGCAGATTACACAAAATCAAGGGGAAAGGGGTGGTTAACTAAAGGCACATTTTGTTTCAAGTGGTGGGAAATGAAGGAATTCAAAAATCTGCAGAATATGAAATAAAGGAGGCTACCCAACTGTGGGTCTCTGTCCTGGAAGTAGGGAGAAGATAGCAGTTCAGATCTCATTGTCCAAGAGGAATAATAAACTTGGACTTGAACAAGGCGTGAGCCCACATCAACAAGGATCTGATCTGTGAGGTGAGGCACAACAATGGGAATCTTCCTGTGGTAGATCATGCGGAGTCAGAAAAAAGCAGTAGTTGTCCACATAGCTTGGAAGAGAATGCCAGCCTACTGCATATAGCACATGTCACCAGAGGACATGGGCGAAGCAGAATGTCAGGGTCCCTGCAAGTCTGGGGTCCAGACCAATACAGCTTCTTTTCCTGTCTTGGTGGAGGTAGAGCCACAAATTACTAGGGATACTCCTCTGGATACCACACCTTCCTGACCTCAGCTGAGAAAGCTGGAAATGGCAGAAACAGACCAAGAGTTTACAAGGCACAGAGACTTGGGAATTAGCAGAAAGGAGAGTACCAAGAGGGAAGAGGCAGACACAGAAAGGTAGCGCCCAACACATTCCACCTACTTTTTCATTTTCCCACTGACCTCTCCTACCTTCATACTTTACTTGCCTTCTAATTTCCTATTCAGTCAGAGTTTATTGGTCATGGGCCATAAGAGCTGTTTGCTGCCCATTTATTTTTGGTATAGTGTAGACACTGGACCCCAGCTCACCTCCTTTTATGTGAGGCTGATAGTGCTGTCAGAAATCTAGAAAATAATAAGGTCCAGTGGTCTTTTGTGACACTCTCACACAGCCCAAGGGGCTGGAACAAGGCACCATGCAGGCAGGGATAGCTCAGAGCCAGACCACCTTTAAACCGCTGCCCAGTGGTGCATTCCCCAAAATTTCAGATCAACCCACACTGGTGCTTTTCTTTGCCAGCTCAGCAATTCCTTCTGAAGTTTTATTCAGTGGGTCTGTGTTCCCTCTTTAACAAAGTTTACATTTCTTTCTTACAAGGAATTACAAAAGGCAAGAAGGAATCAGAAAAGGTATGATTTTATTTAATTTTAAAAAATTAGATATCATGATTTATCTCCAGCTTGAGAACAATTTAGAAACTGTTCGTCTTCAGGAAAACTCCCTTGGATAAAGCACTTGCTTCAGTCATTCACTTGATATTAATAAGAAGCTTTGTGAATAAGCCCAGGTTGCACCAGCATTGAGAATACAGATGTTCTCTTTTGGGTTTCATATATCCCTTTTTGAGCACTACTATATGTGAAGCACTAGGTTACATGCATTATTTTTATTATCTAATTGAAACCTCAGCAACAACTTAATGCAGTGAGGACAGTATTAACTCTCAATTAATAAATGCGGAGTCTGAAATCCAGAGAAGTTATATTGCTTGCCTAAGGTCAACTAGATCATCTCCAGGATTCATGGTGGGTAAGAAAGAGCTCTGTCCAGATCCCGGCAATCTACTGCAGGAAAACACACCCCCATAGAAATATGTACAATAAAGGGTCATAGGTCTCTTAACAAAACTACTTGCACCAAGTAGAGCTGGGCACAGAGGTGTAAGTCGTCAATTCTAAGGGACTGGAGTCCAGAGGTATCAGAGAGTTGACTTGAATGGAGTGGTAAGTTGGTGTTTACATCACTGGGTGGCAAATGTGTGAGTGTCAGTGGTTGTTGCCTGCAGGAGTGGGATATGGTTTAAGAGTCATGTTGAGGGAAGAGGTAAGAGAGAAGGGGAAATTTATTCAACCCTTTAACCTTGTATTCTAACATGATTCTACATAAGAGGACAAAGTTTTGCAATTCATACCATGTGACATTGTTCTCTAATATTTTCTTTTATATATGTTTTGTATTTATAACCAGATGACTACTAGAACTGCTGACTGATAATAGTTCCTAGCATAGTTCTGGGTTTGTAGAAGACACTACAAAATAGTTGTTAGCTTCTTGTTGAAGAGCTGGAAACCCAGGGTGCTAGTGATGAATGAATTAGGAAAAGACTTCCAGAAAAGCACAAGTCTCCTGTGTTCAGAAGGCAATCCCATTTCTGACACTTTGATCTTCCCAAAGACATCCAAAGAGCCTCCATCATTTTCATTATTGAGAGGAAGAGAAAAGAAAACAAAAATCCTTCTTTATAACACCTCTACATTGAGTAATCCTGCCTTCTTTTCCCTTTTCCAACCATACTAGGATTTGTGTGTCACTTCTCAGTTCAAGAAGTCACTGATGATCAAAGGACAATGGTGTATCCCATTTAGGACTCAGCAGACCAGCAGACAAAGAGACAAAGAATCAAGGTCACAACAGGTGCTGTGTAACATTAGCCAGAGAAACCAGAGCATCACTAGGCTCCTAACAGCTGGAGCTGTGGTAGTAGTAGCTTGTCTTTTTTTTTTTTTTTTTTTTTTCCTTTTTTTTTTTTTTTTTTAATGAACTGTTTCTCTACACTCCCTCCTGCCTCCTTCCTTTCGCTCCTGTTCTATGAACCTTGTCAAGAACAAATAGAGAGTGATAGTAAAAGCAGCAGGAGGCCGTTCTAAAAATAAAGACAAATACCAAGGGTTGTTAGGAAGTAGCCTGTGTTTGTCACGGTCCATTAATATGTGTTGTTATTTCTCCCCATCTTTTTATTTTATTTAGGAATTTAAAAAATTGCCAGATATAGCTTCCAAGAGTTTTACCCAGATGGAATTCTGTGTCCAGTTTGGGGATTTGGAGAGTGTAGAAAAAGACTGGGAAAAACCCACAGTGGTGAGGGAAGGACTGCCTTCCACAGAAGGGAGTAGGTTAAGAGGGCTGCCAAGTAGGGGAGTTTTTAAAAAGGATTTAGCAGCAAGCATGCTGGACAAGAGGAAAATAGAAATCAGGGAGCTCTGAGGATAGGGTGAAGAGTTGAGAGATGTGAGCTGCTAAGCTGGATAACAGAAGTCAGTCTACGTGAAAGCAGAGACAAAGAGCTAAAGAAACCTGGCATTAAGTTGGTACAAAAGTAATTGCAGATTTTGTCATGACTTTCAATGGCAAAAACCACAATTACTTTTGCACCAACCTCATAGGAGAGAACTCAGGGAGAGGTTGTGAGCTCTGAGAAGCAAGTGAAATGCTCCCCTTTTGTAGACCTTGACCAAGGAGCAGACCTTGCAAAGTTGTAGCAGGTAAAATAGCCCATGTTTATAAAACTCGTCTTTTGACACCAGAGTGACCAGGATAGACCCTCAGCTTTACTGAAATACTAGGTTTTTCTACTGAAAGGTCTTGACTTTGGCTTGAAAGATCAAGCTTATGATCTGGCATTAGAGAGTAATATGAGGTAGAACTACTTACCATGTTGTGGAATCTTAGAGTTCATGTCCCCTAAACACAAGAACCCAACATGCACAGGTTGGAGAAGACCCTACTGACGGGCTGGCTTTGGGTTAGGTTGCCATCCTCTAAAACAGATCCTGATCTGGGCAACTAAGACTTCATGCCGATCCCCTTCTGAAATGAGTGACTTGGTCTTCTCAGGTTAATGATCTTCCATGGTGCATACTGGCACTTTTTGATTGGGAAAGTACCAGATGGAAAGTGGACGGTCTCCTTCTGAGACTGTGTTGTGTACTCAGAAGTTCTGACCTAAACCAGTTTAACAGCCTCCTTTCAAAGACTCAGACCATATTATACTTAGATATCACACTTCAACATATGGATAAGACAGCCAACATTTTAAATTATGAGACTAGACTTTTAGAATGAGAAATAATCTTGTCCGGTATTTCCCTGACCGACTTCCATAAGCATTCATGTAAGTGTGGCTAACTCTTTATTCTATACATCTTTCATGGAGAGTCACAGTGCATATTAGCACATTAAAGACTCTAAGAAGTTCTGCTAAAATGAAAGCTGTTGAAGTCTGTTTAGTCTAAGTATTCTCCAAATAGAATTGTCCACCATTTTTATTGGTATAAATGTTTGGGAAACATGAGTAAAGCAGGAAGCTCCCTCCCTTCCTCCCTTCCTTGCATAGTTCTGGGTTTGTAGAAGACACTACAAAATAGTTGTTGGCTTCCTGACATTTTAGACCAGATAATCCATCCCTCTCTCCCTTCTACACTCTCTCCCTCCCTTCTTCACTCCCTCCCTACAACCCTCCCTTCCTCCCTTCCTTCCTTCCTGGAGCTATCTCCTGACTGCTGATCCTGAGTTCTTTCAATCTTATCCTAATGATGTTAACTAGTGACTTATACAACAGATAAGAGGTGACATTAAGCTGATTCAGGGCCTTCTCATCACCGAAGGCCATGGCCTAGGGGACCTGCCAGGCTATGAAGCTGACTCTAGCAGAGTTCTCTAGGCAGAATGATGGCAGCTTAGAGGCTTGGGAGTATTGCCTGAGACAGAGGGCTAGAAGGAACAACATAGCCTCAAACATACCTTCATAAACTGTCCCTAAAGACCCAAGAAGGTGGATAGGGGACAGTAGTGATGAATCCAGGTGGCAGGCAATACTCAGCAGACTGGCTGGCAGGTGACTGTCAGCCAATCTGTCCACTCACAGAGGTCTCTGCCACTAAGCTGGGGTGGCAGGTGAGGCACCTAGATAGGAGGGCTGAAATGGGTAGAGCAGGCTCCACCAGGAGGGAGTTTGGGTCAGGCTTATCTTAGAGAAACACGGAGAGTTAGGCAGAATAACTGATCAGAACTCAGAGATTCAGATCATGAAAAAGACCAAGGATAAAGCCCAGGCCTAGCCCATCTGATGATGGGAAAAAGGTCATTCCTAGGAGCACTGAGTCCCAGGACCAACTGGCAAAAAGGAGACTTAGTTACAATAGTCAAAGAGCCCCTGAGTCCTGAGGCTGGAAAGGAGAATATTCTGATCATGGGCATGAGTCTGCTCTGCTATTTACCGTCTCAAGGAACATGAGGCAGAGCCAGGAGACAGCACCTCATAGCCCCATAGGCATTGCAGATGAACAAATCAGTGCCCCCAGTGGGCCCACCTTACTTCACTTCCAATAGATTTTGGAGCTTCTATGGTCAAGGGACAAAGTGATTGCCACGTCTAAGTACTCTCCATTCCTTCTCATTCATTCATTCATCCAATAAATAAGTATTGATCGTGATAACAAGTGCTATGCACTATGCTTGGGGATAAAATGGTTTTATGGTCTAGTGGAATAAACAGACACTGAATGGCTTACACAATCACACAAAAACTGCAGTGGTGTCATGTACTATGAAAGGGAGGTATTCAGTATTTTGAGTGTCTGTATTAGAAGGATTTGACATAGGTAAGGGGAGATGGTGCTCAGCTTGCAGCTGGGAGAATGTAGCACGCATAAGGGTGTAACACCTGGGAGGTGGAACTGGAGGACTGAGAAAGAGAGAGAATGTGGTGCAAGAGAGGTCTGGAAAGATCAGCAGAGATCAGACTGCACAGAAACTTGAGTTCTCATTGAGAAATGTTATCATCATACTATAAGCAATAGGAAGCCAGTGAGTGTTTTCAGCAAAGAGATAGCATGTCTACATTTATGTGTGTGCATGTGTTGACTTTTTATTATAGAATGTTTTTATAGCTAACTTTTCCTTTGGATTCGTAAATAAATTAAACTTTCAACATGAGCATTACATTTGAATGGAGCATTTCAATTATCCAGTCTTAATTTTTAATCGGACAGTTGAAAAATTTAAATATACAAAGGAGAGAGAATAGCAATGTGAACCCCCTTTGTACTCATCACCCAGCTTCAATGGTAATCAGTATTTGCCCATCTTGTTTGATCTTTCTTCTGTCCATTATCTGGAATATGTTAAAGTCAATCCAAAACATCACAATATTTCATCTAGAAATGTTCCTGTATGCATATCCAACTGATAAAGACATTTTCTTTCAGATTTGTATTGAGATAATCACCCTGGCTACACTCTTTATATGGTTTGGCTCTGTGTCCCCACTCAAATCTCATCTTGAATTGTACTCCCATAATTCACACATGTTGTGGGAGATAACCGAATCATGGGGGTGGTTCCCCCACACTGTTCTCGTGGCAGTGAATTAAGTCTCTAGAGATCTGATGGTTTGATAAGAGGAAAACTGTTTCGCGTGGCTCTCATTCTCTCTCTTGCTGCTGCCATGTGAGACGTACCTTTCACCTTCTGCCACAATTGTGAGGCCTCCCCAGCCACATGGAATTGTAAGTCCAAAAACCTCTTTAGTTTGTAAATTGTCCAGTCTTAGGTATGTCTTTACCAGCAACATGAAAACAGACTAATACAACTCCGAAGAAAGGATGGGACAGGATCCAAAGTAGATGTGGGTAAATTTGTTCATTTAGGCTAGAGGAGAGGTTAACTTGGACATTGACAGTGATACCAGTGATGGAGATAACTGGGTGAGTCCCAGAAATATTTACAAGGAAAAACCAACAGGACTTGGTGATAGATTAGATCTGAGAGTTGGGGTATGGGAGGTGTCTAAGTTGACAGCACGTTTCTAGATAGATAAATGATGATGTCACTCAATGAGAAAAGAAGTCCTGGTAGGGATCACTCCTGGGGAGGAAGATTATGAATTAGATTTTGGACATGCCGAGTATGAGCGACCTCAGCAACATCCACAATGTACTGTCTAATAAGCTGCAAGTAGAGGACAAGTCTTGGCTAAAGATGCACATGTATGACATGTATGAGTTACCATCAAGAAAATGTTAATTGAGTAAAATGTTTTTTTTTTTCACTCTGAAACTAACCAGAGGAAACGAAACAAAACAAACAAACAAACAAACAAAATCAGAGAAAGCCCAGGACTAAGGAATTCCACATTTAATGGCAAGGTAGAGAAGAATATTCTTGGGAAAAGAATTAAAAAAGAGTAACTACAGAGGTAGGAGAAAAATTCAGAAACTCAAAAACTACAGGGAAAACGTTCTAAGAAGCCTTCCCACCTCCTGAGGGACTGCTCAGCTGAGCAGAGGGGGCATTTGACAGCTATTGAGCCTACTGTTTAACCCCAGGAATGAACTACACTGGTATTTTGATGGTGCATGGCTGTTCCCAACTCCATGCAGTCACTGTCACACACACATTACGCTCATAGTCCCATAATCATTCCTGAATCCTTGGTACCTAATGCAGTGCCTGGCACACAGGAGCTTCTTGTTGAATGTATGCTGAACTATACTAAAAACACACAGAGAACGGAAACAGCTCCACCTTCAAAAGAAGAGAATTCTCCACCTCATTCAGGGATGTCACAATGGCCTCTGCTGGGTAAATCCTCAGGCTTCTGAGCCACCTGTGGGATCCTGTACCACCCCATGTGCCTTGAGCACAGGGCAAGCAGAGAAAAATTAAATACAACTGACATTTGGATTATTTGCACCACTGCCCCCTCCATTAGCACAGAGAGAAAGTTAACTGAATTCCTGTTATTAAAATTTTCTTTGTCAGAAGTATTGTTAATGGCATTTTAAATCAGTATTAGCTTGCAGGTTGCAGCAGTGGTGTTCATCAGCTTCCTTCACTGGCTCAGGCCTATGTGACTGACTCCTGTCATTATTGTCAGATGAGAGGAAATACATGAATGAATCTGAAAGGATGGGACTAACTCTTTGGCAAAAAATTCATAGCAGTGCCATAATTCATTGTGGTGACACCAGCAACAGAGCAAAGCAAATCAGGCTTGCTGAGCTCCCAATAAGCAGAGGAAAACAAAAGTGCTTTATCGAGACGCAAAAGTCCTGGAATATTATGGTCAGGTGTCGTGGCTCACGTCTGTAATCCCAGCACTTTGGGAGGCCGAAGCGGGTGGATCACCTGAGGTCTGGAGTTCGAGATCAGCCTGACCAACATGGTGAAACCCCGTCTCTACTAAAAATCCAAAAATTAGCTGGGCCTCGTAGTGCATGCCTGTAATCCCAGCTGCTAGGGAGGCTGAGGCAGAAGAATTGCTTGAACCCCAGAGGCAGAGGTTGCAGTGAACCGAGATTGCACCACTGCACTCCAGCCTGGGTGACAGAGTGAGATTCCATCTCAGGAAAAAAAAAAAAAAAAAAAAGTTATGGAGTATTATAATGGATGACATACAGACAGAATAAATAAGAAATATTAGATTAAGGAAGAAGCTGACCTGAACATTCAATCTACCTTCGGGGCTTTACAGGTATTTACTAGGTATTTCAGAATGCTCAATTCTAGTCTGCAGGCCCAGACAGAGGGGAGGGGCAGATATGTTGGCACCAAAATAGTGGTAAATGAAGAATCACTTCTGTTTGGCTTTGGGAAAGATCTGGACCCACAAATTTGCATTGGCATCTAGGAGTTCACAGATAATTATGGAGCCTAATTAAGAAGCTGGAACATTGGCAGCTTCCTGTTCCACACCTCTCCACTGCATGCTAAGGACAGGGCCTTCTTTCTCAGGCCGATGAAAAGCACTCACCTCGCCAGGTGCGGTGGCGCACGCCTGTAATCCCAGCACTTTGGGAAGCCGAGGCGGGTAGATCACCTTAGGTCAGGAGTTCCCGACCAGCCTGACTAACATGGTGAAACCCCATCTCTACTAAAAATACAAAAAAATTAACTGGGTGTGGTGGCAGGTGCCTCTAGTCCCAGCTACTTGGGAGGCTGAGGCGTGAACCCGGGAGGCGGAGCTTGCAGTGAGCCGAGATCAGGACACAGCACTCCAGCCTGGGCACAGAGCAAAACTCCATCTCAAAAAAAAAAAAAGAAAAGAAAAAAGAAAAAAGAAAAAATTCCTCAGGCGTGGTGGCGCATGCCTGTAATCTGAGCTACTTGGGAAGCTGAGACAGGAGAACCGCTGGTTCCTGGGAGGCGGAGGTTGCAGTGAACCCATATAGCCTATTGCACTCCAGCCTGGGCAACAAGAGCGAAACTCAGTCTCAAATAAAAGAAAAAGAAAAGCACTCACCTTTGCTTAGGAACGCTTCTCACCTTGTGACTTCTACTTAACTCATCCCTTCCCTTCCCCTTCCCTGGAACAGGATAGGTGTGCTATGATGTTAGCATTTAACAGTTTTATTATTATTATTATTAATATCAGAGGTTGAGTCTGGTAGCAAACTCAGCAATGAAATAAACAAGATCCCTCATTCAAACCTCTGTTTTAGGATGAAGTGCATTCCACTATGCTGTCTTTCCTACAGCAATCACCATACTGTATATAAGGGGTTGTTGGCCTGAATATCTTTTTAAGTGAGAGAAGACGCCATGTATGTTTAACTCTAAATTCCTAGATCTCAATATAGCTCCTGGCTCAGAGTTGGAGCTCAATAAACGTTTTTGAATAAATGACACAGACAAAAATCCTCACTTCAATGATTTTATTTTTCACTTAATTTGGGACATCTTCATAAGTTGTATCTGTAAGAGTCCATAAAATTCTCTTTCTAGCCTCTCAATTCACAGAGGAGAAAATGGAAGGCTACAGGGATTATTGTGTAAACTGAATTTGGTGGTTTTTTAGTATGTTAGTGGCGGCTGTTTTACTGGTGCATCACATCATACTTATTTTTATTTTTATTTCAATAATTTTGGGGTAACAGGTAGTGTTTTGTTGCATGGAAAAGTTATTTAGTGGTGATTTCCAAGATTTTGGTGCACCCATCACCTGAACAATGTACAATGTACACAATGTACCCAGTGTGTAGTCTTTTATCAACATATGTTGCTGTTTCTCGTTTGCCACCAGTAGTTCCTAACAGGTAACGCCCATAGGACAGCAAAACAAAGAGAGTATTTACAGTTCTGCCAGGAAAGACCCTCAGAATTCCAGGCCATGAGACTTTTCTATCAGAGATACTTGAAGGTCTCAACAAACCATGAAAGGTTAAATGATTTGTCAACACCGCTAGTTAGCAGCAGAGACAGCTCCTAGTTAGTAGCAGAGATAAGAACACCCAAGCCAGATTCCTACCTTCATATCACCTTCCTCTCAAACTGGAGGAATTTATATTCTGATTTCGTGTCTTCCCATTTTCAAAGCCTCTCTGCAGCCTATGACCCGGGAATCTGGAAGGAAAATTGCACTGACTTCACCTACAAGAATGTGCCACTGAATCTCTCTTTTAGTCCTGTAATAAAAGTCTGCTTGAGGCAGCTGCCATTTATAGCACAACTGCTTGTGTGCACCTCAGACCTCATCACCTCATATTCCCCCAGGATGTCCACATTGAGATTTTCTGCCTTTCTGTCTGGCTGATGTGCTTGAATTCTTGAATCTCATTCCTGTTGTCCTCTACTTTTTGCCAATTGCTATAATTATGTTATTTCAAGCAGAGCTAGTTTGCTTCCCAGCACATCATGGAGGGGTCATCTCAGTGACACACTGACGCCCAGCAACTAAGAATTTTTAGACTTTGGTTCCAAATGCTAGTAATGATCTCTCTCAAGTCTGCTCACAGAGTAGCCCAGTTCTAGTTTTCATCCAACAACTGGAAATCCCACCAGCATTTGCTCTACCTTCTAATTGAAATCTCAAAGTGTGAAACAGCCAGGGGAATGATTTGGGCCTACATGGAATAATGTGAGACAGGGTTGACCAACAGTCTCCGCTCAGAAAGCACCCCGCCCCCCTTCACTGAGGGGATTGTTTCTTTCTTCACTGTGCTTAGCAAGTCCTGTCATAAGAGACAACTTATTCTGAGCAGACATCTTCCTCTTCTTGGAGGTGTCAGGGACTGTCAGATTCAGTAAAGATTTGGGGGCTTAGGAATTCAGCTAGGATCTGTCTGAAGGTGATTCTTATACTGGAGTTACATGAATCACTACTCCAGAGACAGCCAAGTCCCAGAGTAAACTCAGGATAAAGAATGTCTATAAATTCAAAACACCCAAGGGACGGGCAGAACTCTGCAGACCTGACTCTACTAACATTGCAGTATGATGCAGTGAGCCTGGCTTTTAATTATTCCAATAAAAGATTGATTCTTTGTTTGCAGTACATTCTGCTACTGTGTAAAAATAGCTCTTTAGTCAAAAAATCCTAACATGGTTTATGTAGCTGGACTTGATTTCAGGGACTCCTTGGTGAGTTAGTGACAGAGGCTGCAGTACTAGATTAATGAGGCCAGGTCAGGTGATCAATTCCCTTGTCCTATTCCATGTTCAAAGATGATGCCTTTTAACTTTCCTGCAAGTACATGCCAAGGCCACAAGGGAGGATGGATACAGGAAGGAAAAAGAAGGGGATTTGAAGCAGTAAGCTTATCAGAGATAACAGGATAAACAACTCAAAGCATATGCAGAAGTCTCCTCTGACATTGCTGTAAAGAAGCTTACTTCAAAAGGATGTTACTTCTTTACACCTTGTCTCTCTCTTTTCCCATATATTTAAGAAATTCATGTACACAATCCACCAGAAGCTTATATGGAACACTTTAAAAGTGAGAACACACTCATTCATTCATTCAACAAATATTTATTGATCATCTGCTATGTTCTAAGCACTACCCTAGGCTCTGGAAATACAGAGATGAACATGAAATTCAGAGATGCCCTCATGAAGCTTTCATTCTACTGGGAAGATATGTATAAACACATCCATAAATAACTTCACATAGTGAAAAGTATAAACAATAAAATAAGACTATGGGATAGAGAGTAACTGGTGTCAGTTAAGGAAAGTGTCTCAACTTTAGCTTTGGAGGTGAGGGCAGAGTTCTGAGGAGGGAATGTTAGGTAGACTTGGACCACGAGAAGCAAGTATCCCCCAAAGATCAGGGGACATAATTCAAAGTAGGGACAAAGACCTGAAACAGGGTCAAGTTCATGTGTTCAGGAGACATAAAGCCAGCATAGCTGGAGCCTAGTGGAAGAAGAGGAACATGGTGGGACATGAAGTAGGAGACGAAGGCTGAGGCTAAATCAGGTAGGACCTTAATACCATGGCAAGGAGTCTGCCTTCTATTCCAATTGCAAGGTGAAACCACTGGAGAGTGGTGGTAGCCAGTGATGACTGCCAATGATCCTTCCTCCTAGTATTCACACCCTTGTACTAGCCCTTTCCACATCAGATCAGAATTTGTCTGCAGGAACAACAGCATATGGAAGAAGTGATCATATGTGATGTCTAGATCACAATTTCTCAACCACAACACCATTGACATTTTGGACCAGATAATTCTTTGTTACGGAAGGCTGTTGTAGGGGCCAAGGAAAAATGTCCCCTTCGCACTCAATGAAGGTTCATTGAAAATCACTGAAGAGGCAGATTAATAGGATAAAAGGTAACCAAATTTATTTAATCATAATTTTAAATGACATGGAAGCCTTCAGAATAAAGACCCAAATACATGGGAAATTGTTCGTTTTTATGCTTAGTTTCAACAAATTATGGACAGTCACATAGAAATATAATTGGACAAAAAGAGTACAAGATAATGCTAATAGCCTGAGTGGGGAAACACAGCAAGGTCGGTCTGTCTAGACTCTTGGCCTGCCTGTGAAACATTCTTTTCTTCTGGGTAAGGGGCAGGACTGTCTCTGGAATGGGAGTCTATAACCTACAGTCAAACAAGGTAGGTCAGATCATTTCTTTGTGGCCAGATTTTACACAGAAATGTGGGAGGAAAGGTGGAGTATATTTTTAGCTTCTATGGATGGCTTTGAGGAAAAGGGCTTCTGGTTTCTATGACCTGCCTTGGGAAAGAAAGATTCTAATTTCTATGGCTCGCCTTGGCAGAGAATGAGAGGCCAGAAACAGAGGGGTAAGAGAAGCTCAGAGAAAACCTTTTGCCTCTGAGACTGCTTTGGCAGCCTTCACTTTGGGGTACCATTTTCTGAGCCTCAACACTGTACTGTCTTCCACATTATAGAAATTTAGCAGCATCTTTGGCCTCTACCAGTTAGAGGGGAGTATGTACTCCTCCCTGCAGTTGTGATAACCAAAAATATATCCTTAAGCCAGGTCATATGCTGCCACAGGGTATGGAGGAAAATCCCCTCTGGTTGGGGATTGTTGCGTTAGATCATGAAAGTCATGGTGGCTACTGCTTGTTTTCTCTCCAATCACTCAGGCTGGGGGAAGCCAGATACCATGTTGGGAAAACACTGAAGTAGCCTCATTGAGAGGCCCACGTGGCAAAGAACTGAAGCCTCTTATTAACAACCATGGGAGTGAACCACCTTGGAAGCAGATCCTTCAGCCCCAGTCAAGCCTTCAGATGACTGCAACCCCAGCCAACATCTTGACTGTAATCCCATGAGATACCCTGAGCCAGCACCTCCCAGCTGAGCCTCTCCTGAATGCCTGACCCCTACCAATTGTTAGATGATAAATTCCTGTTGTTTTAAGCAATTTTGTGAATAATTTATTCCGCAACACTAGATAACTAATACAGAGAATTTCAGAACAAGTGTGATTTCACGCTATTTATACATTAGGGTCTTTCTGGCTGCTGTGTGGAAAGTAGACTACAGGGGAGACTGAATTCTGATAAGGAAGCTATTGTCAGAATCTGAGCAAGAGATTATGGTGGCACAGATTATTGGTTTGCAATGGTTAGGGTCACTACTAATTCTTACAGCACAACTGTGAAAATTAGAAGGAGGCACCTAGCCTTCGAGGCATTTTAATATCTGTTAGAAGATTATTATGATATTCTGGATTTTTGAGAAGAGAAAACATTTAGACCATCTGCTGGAATTTTTGTATTACAAAAATACAAATCTGGCCAGGCACATTGGCTGTAATCCCAGCACTTTGGAAGGCTGAGGTAGGTGGATAACTTGAGGTCAGGAGTTCGAGGCCAGCCTGGCCAACATTCTGCAACCCCATCTCTATTAAAAGTACAAAGTGGTGGCATGTACCTGTAGTCCCAGCTCCTTGGGAGGCTGAGTCAGGAGAATCGCTTTAGCCCTGGAGGTGGAGGTTGCAGTGAGCTGATATTGCGCCACTGCACTACAGACTGAGTAAACTGTGAAATGCTCCAACATTTTACATTCTACAAAGGTTGTAGAAAGGAGAGGAACCACAAAAGGAAAATAAGGCTTCATCAAGTGAAAGTAGAAAGGATAAAAGGAGAGGGTGGTGGCATGAGAATTTGGACCATACAGAATTTCAAAAGTGTGGAGCAATCAGTGGAGACGTCATTAGACCTGAGCATGCGCACTGACCAAGGACAGTGTTTGTATGTATCAACACTAATTCTTACCAATTAATGAATGAACAAAAAACAGCAAACATCCACGTTGTATTTTCTATGTGCCAGACACTGTTACAAGTTCTTTACATAAATTAGCTCAGTTAATCCTCACCATAACTCTATAAGGCAGGAACTGTAATTCCTATTTCCAGATGAACGAACTGAGGCCCAGAGAGGTTCATTGCTAGAACGCGGTAGAGCAAGGATATAGACCCAATGATCTGGCTTCAGAGCCAATGCTCTTAACCTGTATGCCGTGCTGCTCCCAAATGAGTGAATGAGATACTTGTAATTATTTTAAAACTTTGTATGTGGCTTTGGAACACACTGAATTATTGTTTGAGTTCAAAATTTTATTCTGCCCTATCTGATTTTAAATGCATTTGCTTTACCTGAGCTCACTCCATCTAGGAGGAATAACGAAGTCAACCAGGAAGAGATGGGGCAATGTGAGGAATCAAGCCTTTCATTAAAACAGGACCATGCGTGATGCATAAAAGCAATATCATTGTGCTAGCAACCACTGACAGTGTCAAAGGTTAGGCCCATTTGTTTTCAATTTTAATAGAAGAAACCATTTGCAGAGGCTCAGAGGTTCTTCTAATTCTCATTTCTGACTTTACCCCAGCTCGACTATTTAGTTCCTTTCCTTCTGTGGACATCTTTTATGCCTTATCCCATATCCTCTCAGCCCACTGTTTTAGCTCCTGCTGTTGCTGTAGCACCCAGCACAGCTGCACACAGGTATAAGCTGACACCCTGCCTCAGTTATACCCCATGGCTCTTGATTTCTGCCCAGGGCTGCTATGCGTCACCATGGAGGCAGCATGTGGAAGCCCCATCAGCTACACTGGCATATGTCCAAACCTGGAACTGTGAGGGACCTAACACCCCATTAGTGTTCTTAGACCAATGGGGGGCCGTGGCTGGTGGACAAACACTCCCCTCTTCAGTGCATCTGGTGGACACCTCTAAGGAGCCTGGTACCTGGTTCTGCTAGAACTGGCCAATTGAGCTCTGGTTGCCTGCAGCGATGTCCTCAATAACATACCCTTGGGTTGGCTTTGTCTCCTTTCCTATTTCACTTCCCAGACCTTCAATTCTGTTCCTTAGAGTCTCTTCCCAAAATAAATGATAGGAACCAAGCCCTCCCCTCAGGCTCTGTTTTTTGGGGTTAAGACCATCTTAGTCACAATGTCAGTGGATTAACGACAGGCTGTGGTGGAATCTTTCCTGAAAGATTCATAATCACCACCTACAGCCTGCAGAATTTAGGAAGAGGCCTGGGTTGGAGCCCTGGTTCCACTGCTTGCCTACTAAGTAACCTTAGACAAAACATAGTAATTTCTCTGTGACTCAGTTTTCTCATCTATAAAATGTGAAAAACAAGAGCATCATCCTCTCAGGACATTGAGAGATAATGGATATGGTAATAAAGTGATGGATATGTGCAGAGTTGGTAAATAGAAACTACACAAATGTTTTGTGTGTGTGTGTGTGTGTGTGTGTGTGTGCATTCTTTCTAACAAGTCATCTCCAAGCCATAAGAAAATTATTCCAAAGTAGGTTTATACAATATAGTAACCACTAGCCACAAACAGCTATGTACATTTTTATGAAATAAAATTAAATAGAATTAAAATTTCAATTCCTTAATCACACTAACCACATCTCATGTGCTCAATAGCCA
Organism: Rhinopithecus bieti; assembly: GCF_001698545.2. Taxonomy (NCBI): domain Eukaryota; kingdom Metazoa; phylum Chordata; class Mammalia; order Primates; family Cercopithecidae; genus Rhinopithecus; species Rhinopithecus bieti. The sequence goes on from NW_016809075.1 coordinate 334,038, forward strand.
CATGAAGCTAGCAGCTACTGCATCACCAGATGGCACAGATATAGAACATTTCTATCATCACAAAAGGTTTGCTTGCACAATATTGTTATTCAAGTGTATTATAGCCTGATGCCAAGAAAGATAAGCTTATGGTAGGGGGTAGATGTCATGTCTTGAATTCTTTAAGGCTGTGTCCATCAAACAGATAGCCAGGAATTTTTCTTCCTGTAGCTTTCTATCCAACTAGGAGTCCAGGCCCATCTGGATAGCGGCATGATCCCTAGAGCCAGGATTTCTGGGCCTCTGCCAGCACTGGTTTTAGACCACATGCCCCTGGGTAAGGTAGGCACCACAGCTCTCAGCAACAGAATGCTGCCCTCTCCCCTGCTGGTTGGTGCGATAAAAACTGGGCACTATGAAAAAGGAAGCAAGTCCAGCCGTACTCAAGAGCCACAGCCAGCCACCATGTGCTCCTGCAGGAATGTCACCAACTCACTGACCACACTACCCTCCGTATGGAAATCTCAATTAAGGGCTAGATCTTCTGCATGCATGCAACATGCCTGAAAAGACACACATGGGAAGATATGTCACAGGTAGCACGTAGGAATGGAAAGTTCTCTATCTCCCGCCCCCATGCTGTTAGTGCCTGAGCTTTGAAAGGAAGGTTGGGGTGATTTTCCAGTAGGGGTGCTGTAGATGCCCTCAGCCTTCTACTGACCTACCCATAAAGCTGCCAGGCCAGGGCAGCATAGCTCCTGGCAGAGATGGGCTGTGGGAGATTGTGAAGTGGAAAGTTTGTCTTGCAGACCTCACCTAGTACCCACGGAATGCTCTCTTATAAACCTGGATCTCACCTCTGCAGGGCCTGGTCTGGATGCACTCAAAAGATTATTGCACCTGTTTTTCTGTCTTGACCTTTTCCATCATCAAAATTTATCTATGTGTCTGAGTAATACATGCTAATGTGAAAATGGGTAAATACATTATCCCATGAGATCTAGAGTTTACTTAAATATTCCTGAAATGCAAACTCCTAACTCGATATACTTCTCCAAAGGGAAAGATATTTGTTGAACGAAAAGTAATGAATCCCCATCAGCAAAGCCTCCCATTTTTATAGCTATCTTCACCTCCTGTCATACACACACATGCACAAAGAGTAATGATGATGGAGCTTGGAAAAATCAAAACCAGCATCTATGAGGATCATGTAAACTTTGTTGACCTTTGTCTTAACCTGCTTCTTAGCACCCAGGGAACCCAGGGAACCCAGGGCACCCAATACCCTCCCTAGAAAGGAGAATGGAGCTGTATTTGGCAAACACTAAGGATCTTCCTTCTCCCTTTTCTCATTATATCTCACATTGCCACACTTTTGGCCCTTGACACTTGATGGTGTGCTAGGCTCTTCTTCCACCAGCCTTTGGTAGCTCTGTGGGACCAGCTTACTTCTCACTTCCTGGGTCTGGAAAATGTTCCCAGCATTCGTTCCTTAATTAACATCTCTCTTGACTTGCCAAGACCTAAAACCAGGGTTCCAAATATAACCCTGAAAAAGTGGAACATCAAACAGAGGGAGAATCTAATAGGCAAGGCAGAGTTAGATCCTAGAATGTGTCTCACATTACACCAATACAAACACCTGTTACAGAATTTAGACATTAAAAATTTCAGCCTTAGCCAAGTGCAGTGGTGAGTGCCTGTGGTCCTAGCTGCTCAGGAGGCTGAGGCAGGAGGATTGCTCGAGCCCGGGAGTTTGAGACTGTAGGGCACTAGGATATATGTAGTGTGCACCTGTGAATAGCCACTGTGTTCCAGCCTGTATAATACAGTGAGCTCCCATCTCTAAAAAATGTGGGTGGGGGGTGTATTTTGAAGTCAGAGTGTCTGGGTTCAAATGATAGCTGTGCTACATAACTGTGGAATGCCACATGAGTTACTTAACTTCTTTACATCTCACTTCCTCAACTGTGAAATGTGATCATAATATCATCCCCATGATAGGATTTTAGAGAATTAAAAATGAGATAAACTATAAAAAGCACTTAGTATAGTGTCTTCACCATAGTTAGTGATTAATTAAGGATAGCTATTATTACTAGTATTATTACTTTTTCAATATATTCATCATTATTATTAGGTAGTTAATAATTATCAGAGCTCTCTGAAAGTGTTTCGAGTTAGCAGTCAAAGGAGACAAAAGCAAGAAAACCAAGACCTGCGCCACTCAAAGAATACATTTTGCGCTCTTGATCCTCTTGAGCCTCCCAGCTACCAAGACACAATTGCTACCCAGAGAAATGATTAGACTTTAAGCGCCTGTTTATTTTGCCACATTTCCCACCCCTCTCCTATTTGTCTCTTGACTTCTCTTTGAAAATAAATAGACATTTATTTAATCAGCTAGTCAAGGGAAATGTTCCTTTGTTACTCTCACCGAATTCAGGAGTATAAACAATCCTATCATTTACAAAAGCAGGTGAAATGGCTCATTTTCCCTTAATTTTCATCACATGCTTAAGTGATATTTTCATGAACACAGAAAAAAAAAAAGAAACAGAAGAATGATTCACTATTTTCTTCAAACAGATTTTGCAGTGACATTTTCAATAAGGTAAGAATTATTTCTCAAGGAAAAAAAACTTCTTATCTTCACAAACAAACAAAAGAAAGAAAAAAAACCACAAAAGTGACATTTTCTTTTCCCTGGAGAACATCTTTCTTTCTATGAGACCTGCCTTTCACCTCGGCTGTCAGCTCCAGGTGTTAATAGAAAATGCTTTGGTGTCTCTAACTCCTGCAAACTATGAATCATTTCCAATCCCTGCAGAAATGAAAATTAACATCCTGAGTTTATGATGTTGGCATTCATCTACGAAAACCAGGCCTCACATTTGAATATAAATATTTCTGGACGAAAAGCAAGGCATGAAGAAAAGAATCCCAAACTTCTCACATGCTATTTATCTCTGCACCTCCTCCTCAGCCTTTAAAAACAGATACACACGGCAATTTAAGACCCTTTGTACTGGTTCAAAAAACAACTGGCACCACAGCAATCAAACACTGAACAAAGTAATTTGCTCCAGTGCATCCCTTTCAAATGGCTTGCTGGAGCAATTCACAGGTGTGTCCTTTGTCCTTCCATTTTAATAGCAGTGGCAGAGGTATGTAGGCCATAAATAATTAGTTGAGGGTGAATGACGAAGGAGAGATAAAGGGAGGAGTCATTCCAAATAAAGATTTCATACCACTTCAACATCAGTGGCCACCAAATGAAAATGAATCTGCTTTGGCTTTGGTGGCCAGTGAGTGGACATCCCATTCTTCACCTGGTGCTAAGGACACCAATATTTTTTCAGCCTACTGAGTGTAGAAGAGACAAAAACCATGATGAAGACAAACATTTCTATTTACTCTCAGATTATACAGTTACAAGCCTGGAATTCTACTGCAGGGAGTGATTTCAGAGACAGCCTGCTCAGATTTGCTCCCTGACATCATTTAAAATTACAAAACCTCTAGCATCTTCTGACGCCTCCTTCACTGATAGTTTAGCAAGAAGGCCAGTGGCTAACTAGCCTTGAGAGCTTCATTTGTCTTGCCCCTTAAAATAATTAGTGATATTTTCAGGGAAGCTAATGCCTCTTCTCGAGAGCAAGACCAATACTGGCAGACGGTGGTTATTGGAGAAATCAACGTGGGCATGTTTTTTGGGCAATCTGGTCAATTATATAGTCTTACAATTAATCTAACCTTGTGAAGAGCAAGTGATTCATCTAAAACTAGGATTGCCAGATAAACGACAGGACACCCAGTTAAATTGAATATCAGAGAATCAATAAATATTTTATAGTATGTTTCATGCCATATTTGGGGTACACATATACTAACACACATCTGATGTTTATCTGAAATTCAAATTTAACTTGGTGCCCTGTATTTTATCTATCTGCTAAATTTAGAAACCTTATTTGGACACCTTCCCCCCGTGTACTTGTGGGTAAATAGATGAACCTCTCTGCATGTGTTCTCTTAGCTGTGATATGGAGATCATTTCTATCCATCTGCTCACTAAAGTTAAAATAAGGAAGCAATGATCCAGTGTGTCAAAGGTGCTTTGGTAAATTGTAAAGTTTTGAATGCACAGATATGTAAAGCATTTAGAAACATGTCTTGCATATAGTAAGTGCTTTATACGTGTTTGCTAAATAAACAATTGCATAGATACAGAACATACACATAAACATATATACACACACAGAAATCTCCACTGTACAATCTCATTTATTCAGCAACATTTCTTGGCATGTTCACTGTGCTCAGTTACATAATTA
>NW_016809075.1:344548-364494 GCF_001698545.2 Rhinopithecus bieti
GCATGTTCTCACTCATAGGTGGGAACTGAACAATGAGATCACTTGGACTCGGGAAGGGGAACATCACACACTGGGGCCTATCATGGGGAGGGGGGAGGAGGGAGGGATTGCATTGGGGAGTTATACATGATATAAATGATGAATTGATGGGTGCTGACGAGTTGATGGGTGCAGCACACCAACATGGCACAAGTATACATATGTAACAAACCTGCACGTTATGCACATGTACCCTAGAACTTAAAGTATAGAAAAAAAAAAAAAGATAATTACAGAGTAAGGAAAATGTTAAAGGAACTAAGAGGAAGGTTTCCTAACCTAGATGGGAAGGTCAGGAAAAGTTTTTCAGAAGAAGAAAAAAATGTGAGATATTTATTCATGCCATATTAATTTACAGCAATTTTTCTCATTCACATGCACAGATGCATACTGCACAAACTATGTCATGGAATTTCTTTCACAGGTTCTGAGACATGATCAGTTAGAGAATGACAGCCCCTCATTCATTCCACGTAGACAGTTATATTTTCTCAGCATATATTTTCTCTCATAAATGAATAGTATGGAGGAGAGGGAAGGAGAGAGAAAGAGCCACAAAAACCCTTTGGAAGCTCTATAAATCAGCTTGACTGAGGCTGTCATTTTCAAAAAAGCTGGATTAACTTTTTTATTTGTTTAGGTTTTGGTTGCATAAAGCCTATTTTTCATGCAAAAGACTTGAACTTTTCAATTTTCATTTATATTGTCTTTGATAAAGTCCAAATGCAAGCTTTTATCTCCCAAAGAAAAAATATATTAATAAAAATTTCAATCAAAATCTATTTATATAACTATTGTCATTTTTAGCAGGGGTCCAGGCTTCCTTACAGATACCAGAACTGCATTTCAAAGTGTGACCTGAAATGTGTGAAATTCAAACACATGGAAATTCAAGCACTAACAACATTACTAATGGCCTTAATGAAGACAGGACATTAAAAGAGAGGTTGGGAGTAGAGAAAGAAAGAGAAAATAAAAGAAAAGGATTAGATTTGACAATATTTGTACAGATAATCGATCAACAAATATTTACTGAGAAGCTATGTACCCTGAATGTTGGACCTTCCAACCTATATAAAAGATGGCTCCTGAGGCCGGGCACAGTAGCTCATGCCTCTAATACCAGCACTTTGAGAGGCCGAGGCGGGCGGATGACAAGGTCAGGAGATCAAGACCATCCTGGCTAACACAGCGAAACCCCGTCTCTACTAAAAATCCAAAAAGAATAAAATAAAATTAGCCAGGCATGGTGGTGGGTGCCTCTAGTCCCAGCTACTTGGGAGGCTGAGGCAGGAGAATGGCGTGAACCCAGGAGGCGGAGCTTGCAGTGAGCCGGGATCACACCACTGTACTCCAGTTTGGGCGACAGAGCGAGACTCCGTCTCAAAAAAAAAAAAAAAGATGACTACTGTTACGCATAGTGGGCCACACCTATAATGGCAGCACTTTGGGAGGCTGAGGTGGTAGGTCTTGAGGTCAAGAGTTCAATATCGGCCTGGACAACATTGCAAGATTCCTGTCTCCACAAAAATAAAAAATTAGCTGGGTGTGGTGGCACATGCCTGTAGTCTCAAGAGGCTACCTTGAGAGCATTGCTTGAGCCCAGAAGTTTGAGGTTACAGTGAGCTATGATCTTGCTACTGCATTCCTGCCTGGGCAACAGAGAAAGATCCTGTCTCAAAAATAAATAAATAATTAAAAAATAAAAATAAAGATGGCTCCTGTCCTCAAGAAGTTTGCAGTTCCATATAGGAGACAGACAAGTTGATGGGTAATTATGATATAATAACAGAAACTTAAACCATAGACTGTGGAGACACATAGGATGGAGTATTGAAAGACTTTACAGAAGGTCAAGGGATTTTACAGAGCCCGTTTAATCAGGTGCAATCCCAAGAGGTCTAGGAGGGGCTTTAAGCAGAGACAGATTTTATAAAGCTTATTCTGCTTAGAGTGTGAAATCTGGACCCACCAGAAGGGATGCAAGAAGAAGATGCCAGTTAGAAGGCTGTGTAGTGGTGACTATGTTAACACCCTCTTTCGCAAGCATAGTCCTTTTTGCTTTGCTACAAGGTGAAGCTTAACTTTCCAGATAGGTTAACCCAACTTCCTTTGATTTGTCCTGTCACTTTTCCTGCACTCAGTGACCCTCAACTGATATCCAGCAGTATTTGTCATTTAAATTCTTCTCTCAGAATGTAATTTCCTTGGCTTCAACATCAACAATCACTCTAGAAAATTTGCTCCACTTTGCAAAGATAAATGGCATAAAAAACATCAAAACAAAACAAACAAAAAATGGGAGTAATTCGAAGCTGAACTCTGTTCCTCTGGGAAGCAAAGAAGCTTAGCAAAAAGAACACAGAACAGGGATGCAAAATCAAGAGGTTTGGGTTCAAGTACAGGTTTGCTGCTCAGGAGCTATGCAGTTGAGATAAGCCTCTCTCACCATTAACAGCTCTCCTATCTGACTCACATAAACGTAGGATAAAATGTGCTCGAGCGTTTTGGAATCCTCAAATTCTGTGATTCTAAAATAAGAAACTAAAATTCATGAAAGCCTACTCTATCATGTACTATACTAAGCACTTTATGACTTTCAAGTCATTTAATCTTACAAGGCTTCTTCTGTAATGTACATTATTCTATCCACTGTGCCAATGTGAAAACTGAAACCCACAGATTCTGATCATTTTAGTCAATATCACGGTAAGAAGTGGAAGAATCACCATCAGAACACAGCTCCAGCTGACCCCAAAACCACTGTGTTTTCAATAACTTTTTTTCATAATATTCCAAACATGTATGATTTGTGTAGATACCTTGGAAATACATAATCAATATAAAGAACCATACTGTGCTGTCTTATATGTGTACCCATAATTGTGAGAGGCTGGTCTTTATTTTCTTCTTTATGTCTAGACATAAAGATATTTTATACAGTTTTTTATTGTATGCAAATATTCTTTTATACTTGACATCTAACTTTCATACACCTTTGAAGTATGTTTGGTTTACTAAATATCCTTTTTTTTTTTTTTTTTTTTTTTTTTGAGAGGGAGTCTCACTCTGTCGCCCAGGCTGGAGTGCAGTGGCCGGATCTCAGCTCACTGCAAGCTCCGCCTCCCGGGTTCACGCCATTCTCCTGCCTCAGCCTCCCCAGTAGCTGGGACTACAGGCGCCCGCCACCTCGCCCGGCTATACTAAATATCCTTATAAGCATTTTCTGTATTAAAATCCTTCATAAGTATTTTACGACTGCACCATATTTGTAAAACTTCTCCTCTGTTATTAGATATTTAAGGTATATTTTCATGGGGTTTTATTTTTTAATGTAAATAACACTGTGTCAAACATCTTTCGGATTTTCAGATGATGATTTACAAAGGGTATAAAATATTATCCGTGCCCTGTTATGTATTACCAGAATGCTTTGCCATTAAAAAAAAGTTTAAGCAATTCACCCCTTCATAAGCACTCTATCAAAGTGTCTCTTACATGCAGTCTTGCTGACAACATATTTTTAAATCTTTAAACATTATTGTCAATAGTATCTTTTTTTAATTTTCTGTTGTCTTTGATTCTTAAAGAGGTTGAACATGTTTTTATGTGTATTAGTTTGATTTCCTCTTTAATGAATGGGTTTTCCACTTTTGTATTGGAGATCTCATTGTTTTACATATCAATATGTATGGTCTCCTTATACATTATTATCTTCAACCTGTTACCTTTCATGTTTGTCAACTGATGTCTGTTACAAAACAACACTCCCAGTATAAGAATCTCTTCTACTGTTTTTCCCCCTACAGAACATAAATGTTATTATGTGAATGTGACAAGCAGGAAGCGGTGGCTTGAAAAACTGGTACAAAAGATGTAGATTAAAAAATCAGTCAGTGTTGATGATCACCCGGTTGGCCTGTACCATGGCGGCCAGAGGCTGTAATGCAGGTGATTCGGTTTGGTCATTAAGGTTTCCAGGAATCTCCTGCGAGTAAGTATCCCTGGCCCCGAGACAATTACACTACCTATGGGCTTTAATGACTACAAGCAGTTTGCAAGCAAGAGGTTGAATACCTTCACAGCAGGGACCTGAATATCTAGGTTACTGCCTCCCACCCCTACTCACTGATCACAGCTAACGTGATGACTGACATTTCTATTTCACTTGTGCAATAGAATCCATTTACTTGTTCCGACTTTCATGTCTCTACGAGCCTTAGCCTTTCCCTTACTATCAGTTGAGACATGACCTGAACATCATTTATTCTATTACTCATCCGTTCATCAAACAGATATTTATGGAACATAATTATTTGTTGGTACTGTGCTTGGCACTAAAGACAGAATAGTAAGTAAAAATGAACACAGTCCCTGACCTCATGGATTCTAGTGAGTCCCACCAAGAGAGGTGGCTAGAGCAGTGTCCTGTGGAAGTACAGCAGAAATAAATTAAAGAGGTAGACCTGAGTGGACCACATAAGGCCTTGAACAATAAGAAGTCACTGAAATGTTCTAACCAGATTTGGGCTTTGGAAACATTTTCCTGGCTGTTTGAATAGGAAAAAAGTTAGGGAATGGGACCAGTGTAACATTTGGAGACTATTGCTATGGTTCAGGAAAAGCAAGGAGATTACCTTCTACTGGGCTAGACATAGAGATTGAGTTGGAGTTAGAGACCTTTTTCCCCAATGGTTTCTATTTCTTCATTTTCTCCTTTCTTCCTCATCTGCAGTGTGTTGAATCAGGTCCCTGACATCATAACTGTATGGCTCAGTAGTGAAAATGTACTCAAAAGAGGAAAGGTGGGACTCAGCATAAATACTTTTTGGCTGCCACGTAAAGGTCTAATGGTAAGAAGCCAGATATTCAATGCCTTAAAGTCATAGAATTTCTGCTTCTTTTCCTAGAACTGGCCTTTCTACTCCCTCCTTATTTGTATGACAAGACTATGGAAGCAAATCTTTCCTTCAGATAAAAAAGTAATATCATATTGGGAACTTATGCTGTCATTCTAAATCTTTTTGGAGCCTTTTAAAATTTAATTTTCAATTTAAAATAGGTGTTTGTTGAGTGCCCTCTACATGCCTGGTAGTTTCCCAAGAGCTGGGAATATGGTGACAAACAAGACAGGCAAGATTTACACCCTGATAAACTTACCCTCTAGTGGGGAAGACAGCCATGTATGTACAATGAACAAATAAATAAATGAATAGAAATTTATATTTATCATTTCAGATAATGGTAAATGTTTTTGAAGAGTTTAGATGGACAATTGGATAAAACAATGGTGGGTACTTCTGGCATAAATGCATACACAACCACTGGCAACACCATCCACTGCCACTCCACTACAGCCGCTGGTGCAAACATATGCATGGAGGCCAGCAGTCTTGCATGCGCCAGCACTCTGCCCCCATCACTGCCAGCATGAGTGCAAATACGAACACCACAGCAACCCCAACCCCACTTGTGCCATGCCCCAGCACAAGTGCATACAGGAACACTGCAGCCTGGCTCTTGCCAGTACCCCTCTTTCACCAGCACCCAGTTCTAGCCAATGTATGTGTACCCTGCCATGCTGTCACAGCTGCTGGAACATGTAAGCAAACATGAATCCCACTGCCACTGCCTGGACAAAGTGCTTTGGCTGGTACCACCTGTCAGAGTGTTGTGATCAACAGACCAGAAACACCTTGGCCCCTCTAGCGCAGAGGGTCCCTTACCTTGAGGGGCCAGAGAACAAAGCCTGGGGTCTGGTACCAGCCCCTCCAAGTTACAGCATGTAGATCAGGAGTGCTGAGCTGAGTTACAGCCCCCTACAATCTTCCAGAAAAGAGCCCCATCGACTGAACCCACCTTATACCCCAAGCCCCAAGGACATCAAAGAAGACAAAAGCAAAAAAATCCATCCAAAGGATAGCAACATAAAAGACTGAAGGAACATCAGCCTAAACAGATGAGAAAAGAACCAGCACAAGAACTCTGGCAATGCAAAACCCAGAGTGTCTTCTTACTTCACAGTGACCACACTAGTTCCCTGGCAATGGTTCCTAACCAGGCTGAAATGTCTGAAATGGAGAAATAGAATTCAGAATATGTATAAAAACAAAGATCATTGACATTCAGGAAAAAGCCAAAAACCAATCCACAGAATCTAAAGAATACAATTAAATGACACAGGAGATAAAAGATGAAATGGTAAATTTAAAAAAGAACCAAATTTATCTAACAGAGCTGAAAAACTCACTTCAAGACTTTTATAATACAATCACAAGCATCAACAGAAGAATCAACCAAGCTGAGGAAATAATCTCAGAGCTCAAAGACCAGTTCTCCAAAATAGTCAGGCAAAAATAAAGAAAAAACAATAGAGATGAATAAACAAAACCTCTGAGAACTACGGGATTATGTAAACAGACCGAGTCTATGACTCACTGGCATTCCTAAAAGAGAGGGAGAGAAAGCAAGCAACTTGGAAAACATATTTGAGGATATCATCTGCTAATATTTCCTCAACCTTGCTAGAGAGTCCAACATTTAAATTCAGGAAATGCAGAGAACCCTTATGAGATATTACACAAGATAGTAGCCCACAAGACACAAAATCATCAGATTCTTCAAGGTCAAACGAAAGAAAAAAATGTTAAAGGCAGCTAGAGAGAAGAAGCAAGTCACCTGCAAAGGGAACCCCATTAGGCTAACAGTGGAACTTTCAGCAGAAACCCTATAAGCCAGAAGAGATCGGAGGCCTATATCCAGCATTCTTAAAGAAAAGAAATTCCAATGCAGAATTTCATATCCAGCCAAACTAAGCTTCACAAGCGAAGGAGAAATAAGATTCCTTTCAGACAAGCAAATACTAAGGAAATTTGTTACTATCAGATTTGCCTTCGAAGAAGTCCTTAAGGGAGTGCTTAATATGGAAAGGAAAGATTGTAATCAGCCACCACAAAAACACACTTAAGTACCTAGACCACTGACTCTATAAAGCAACTATACAATCAAGTCTACAAAAGAAGCTAAAAACATGATGACAGAATCAAATTCATACGTATCAATATTAACTTTGAATGTAAATGAGCTAAATGCCCCATTTAAAATGAACAGAGTAGAAGCCCCAGTCGCCTAATGGATAAGGCATTGGCCTCCTAAAATGAACAGAGTGGCAAGCTGGATAAAGGAGCAAGACCTAACTGTATACTGTCGTCAAGAGACCCATCTCACATGCAATCACACCTCTAGGCTCAAAGTAAAGGGATGGAGAAAAATCTACCAAGCAAACAGAAAACAGAAAAAAAGCAAGGGTTGCTATCCTAACCCCAGACAAAGCAGACTTTAAACCAACAATGATCAAAACAGACAAGGGCATAATGGCAACAAGTTTAATTCAACAACAAGACCTAACTATCCTAAATACACATGCACCCAACACAGGAGATCCAGATTCATAAAGCAAGTTCTTAGAGACCTATGAAGGGACTTAGATAGTCACACAGTAATAGCAGGAGGCTTTTCACAGAATTACAAAAAAACTTTTAAAATTAATATGAAACTGAAAAGGAGCTCAAAGAGCCATGACAATCCTAAGCAAAAAGAACAAAGCTGAAGGTATCACATTACCCTTATGAGGCTACAGTAACCAAAACATCATGTTACTGGTACAAAAACGGATACATAGACCAAGGGAACAGAAGAGAGAGCCCAGAAATAATGCTGCACACCTACAACCATCTGATCTTTGACAGAGTTGCCACAAACAATGGGGAAAGGACTCCCTAGTCAATAAATGGTGCTAGGATAACTGGCTAGCCACATGCAGACATTTTTTTCCTTTTTCCTTTTTAAACTTTTATTTTAAGTTCAGAAGTACATGTGCAGGTTTGTTATATAACCTTCATGTGATGGGGGTTTGTTGTACAAATAACTTTGTCACCCAGGTCCTAAGCCTAGCACCCAATAGTTATTTTTTCAGATGCTCTTCCTCCTCCCACCCTCCACCCTCAACAAAGTCCCATTGTCTATTGTTCCCTTCTTTGTGTCCATGTGTTCCCATCATTTAGATCTTACTTATAAGTGAGAACATGCAGTATTTGATTTCCTATTCTGCCATAAGCAGAAAATTGAAACTGGATCCCTTCCTTACACCATATACAAAAATCAACTCAATATGGATTAAAGACTTAAATGTAAAACCTGAAACTATAAAAATCCTGGAAGATAACCAAGGAAATACCATTCTAGACATAGGTCTTGCAAAGATTTGATGACAAAGACACCAAAAGCAATTGCAACAAAAACAAAAATTAACAAATGGGACCTAATTAAACTAAAGAGCTTCTACACAGCAAAAGAAACCATCAACAGAGGAAACAGACAACCTACAGAACAGGAGAAAATATTTGCACACTATTCATCCAACAAAGGTCTAACATCCAGAGTATTTAAGGAACTTTAGCAAATTAATAAGCAATAAATGAACAACCCCATTACAAAGTGGGCAAAGGACATGAACAAACACTTTTCAAAAGAAGACATACATTCAGGCAATGAGCATATGAGAAGATGCTCAACATCTCTAATCATTAGAGAAATGCAACTCAAAACTACAATGAGACACAATATCACACCAGTCAGAATAGCTATTATAAATCATCAAAAAATAACAGATGCTGATGAGGTTGCAGAGAAAAGGGAATACTTATACTCTGTGGTGGAAATGGAAATTAGTTCAGCCACTGTGGAAAGCAATTTGGAGATTTCTCAAAGAACTTAGAACTACCATTTGACTCAGCAATCCCATTATCGGGTATATACTCAAAATAATGTAAATTGTTCTACCAAAGACTCATACACACATATGTTCATCACAGCACTATTCCCAACAGCAAAGACACAGAATCAACCTATGTTCCCATCAACAGCAGACTGGTGAAAGAAAATATGGTATATGGAATACTATGCAGCCATAAAAATGAGATCATGTCCTCTGCAACGATGGATCAAGCTGAAGGCCATTACTCTAAGCAAACTAATGCAGGAACAGAAAACCAAACACTGCATATTCTCACTTATAAAATGGGAGCTAAGCATTGAGTACACATGCACACAAAGAAGGGAACAGATACTAGGCCCTACATGAGGGTGAAGAGTGAGAGAAGGGAGAGGATCAAAAAATTACCTATCGGGTACTATTCTAATTACATGGGTGACAAAATAATCTGTACACCAACCCCATGACACATGGTTTACCTGTGTAACAAACCTGCACATATACCCCTGAACCTAAAAGTTAAATAAAATAAAATTATGGCGGGGGACTATTTTAGATAGAGATGTCAGAGGAAGCCTCGTGAGGGGGAGGCGACATTTGAGCTGAACCATAAACCTTGAGAGGGAGGAAGCCAGAAACAGAACTTGGAAAAGAGAATTCAAAAAAGAGGAAGAGAAAGTGCAAGAGCTTTGTATTTGTCAGATCATGTTAACAGTTGTAACAAACAGCCCCTAATCTCAATAGCATAACACAGTGTAAGTACACGTCTCACCTGGACTAGAGCACAGTTCGGTGCAGGCCTCAGGAGTGCAGGGAGGGATGCCTTGCTCCTCAGGATCAGTCAGAGACTTGAGACTCCTTCCACAATGTGGATTCATCATCTTTAAGTCCTCATCCTCCTCTGCATTCAAGTAGTAAATAAAGAAAGAGGGAGAAGGAACTTAAGCTTGCACATGGACAGTTTTATGGACCAGACCTGGAAATAATGTGTGTCATTTCTGCTCAGACTCTATTGGCTACAACTTGAATACTCACCTGTGAGGGGGAGCAAGGAAATGTGTGTGGCCAGGAGTAACAAACAGTTAAGTGAGCAACGAACTAGCCATTTTTTGCCACAGTCTCCAAGACTGAAATAATCTCAGTGTGTTGCACAGGTCATGAAAAGAGAATGGATGTTATTGTAATTAGCAAGAAGATGGTGATTATATATGATTCACACTTGGAAAAGATTACTTTAGCTGCTGCATGGAGAAAATACTGGAGAGGTATAGAAAATGGTAGCAAAAACTGCTTAAGAAATGTCTGCACTGGTTCCAGCTACAGAGCTGCATTAAGGCTTTAACAGTGGAGATGGTGAGAAGTGGTCAGATTCAGAACATGTTGTGAAGGTGTCACTGACACAACTTGCTCATACCTTGAATGTGAGGTATGAAGAAATCAAGGATTACTCCTTCGTTTTAAGTCTGAGCCCAACGGAAGATTGTGAAAGTTTCTTATATTTGATAGATAGAATATGTAGAGTGAAGAAACTCAAAGACTGATGGATTTGGCAAAGGAAATATGAAGTTGCTCTTACTATAACCATTATTTTCATATTCATCATCTCAGAGAGGCTTGTATAGATGGGGCAGGTTATGTACAGTGAGGAAAACGGGCTGTCCTGGGGAACTGTAGGACTGTCTGGCAGAGCACAGTGCTGATTTCAGATGTGTGGTTATAAAGTGTGACTCGTCTACCTTGTTTGGGGATTTTCTCCAGCAATGCTTAGCTGCTGAAGTGCAGGCATTGAATAAGAGAGTTAGATTTTACCAGATAAGAGTTTCATCAGATGAGTTTAATGGAGGCAGTAATCAAAGAAGGATGGGTGTTGTGTAATAAGGAATTTGGCCTTATCAAAAGAGAGGTTGGGTCTTTGTCCTGGCTCCTGGAAGGTAACCTCTACTGACATTTCCCTTGTGATAGGAAAATTTTTGTTATTGATGGTGAGCTCCCCAGACCACACCCTACACCTGATAGTTTATGCAAACAAGATAACTCAGGGCTGGACTGGCCACAGCTGATAACCTTAGAGTAGGGGCTGGTCACTCCAGAAAAGACAACCACAGTGCAACCGTGTAGGCAAACAATCAACCAATCATGCTCATGTAGTGAAGCTCCAATAGAAACTAAACACTGAAGCTTCCATGAGCTTCTGGAGTTGCAATACTTCGTGCATATTGTCACACATCAACGTAGGGAAAGTAGCATGTCCTGAGCTTTGCATTCAGAATCCTCCTAGACTGTACTCTGTACGTTTCATCCCTTGGCTGATTTTAATGTATTCTTTCCCTATTATAAACATAAATATGAGTGTATTAGCTTTCAGTGAGTTCTGAGTCTTTCTAGCAAATTATCAAACTTGCGAATAGTTTTGGGCACCCCTATTATCAGTTGAACTGTGTACCCCAAAAACTTCATATGTTGAAGTTTGAACTAGCTCCCAGTACTTCAGAATGTAACCTTATTTGGAAACATGGTCATCGCAGATGTGATTAGTTCAGTTAAGGTGAGGTCACGCTAGAGCAGGGTGTGACCACTTAAGCTCTAACCCAAGATGACTGGTATCTTCATAAAAATGGGAAATTTGGACACAGACACAAGTAAACACTATATGAAGATGAAACCAGAGACTTGGATGACACTTCTGCAAGTCAAGGAATGCCAAAATTGCAAGCAAACCACTAGAAGCTCAGGCAGAGGCATGAAGAGATTCTTCCTCACAGCCCTCAGAAGGAACCAAGCCTGCCAAGACCTTGATATTAGACTTCTAACCTCCAGAATCGTAAAAAATAAATTTCTATTGTTTAACTACTCAGTCTATGGTACTTTGTTACAGCAGCACTAGGACACTAATATACCCCCAAACTTGCAGTTGGTGTCAATAGTTTTGGGCTGACATAGCAGTGTGGTGGATTGTGCCCTTAGCCTCACAGTTTGGCCAACTGCAGTAGGTGTCTAAGCTGAATATAGAGGATATCATGAAACACAGGAAGACGAACAGTGACAAAATAGTAGGGGCAACAGATTGAAGGCCTCAGAGTGGTTAAAGAATTATTCTACCTGGAATACTTTAAAGGAAGTGAGATGGAAAAGGCAGGTTGGTGATCAGAGGATGAGGTACTTGCAACAGAGATTTTGGAAGTGGTACAGTTCTTGGTGATTACAAATTCTAACACAAGACCAGGGGAAGGGTACCTGAAGTAGAGTGGAGGGAAAAACATTTGCGGTAAGGAGGTAAAGGAACCAAGAGGCCAAGATGTTTAATGTGATCATGTACATAGATGCTGAAGTTCCCAATAATGGCAGGAGTAGTAGGGAGGAAGGGAGAGGCCTGGAACCACAGTCCTTAATGAATGACAGGGACTAATTCTGCTGTCAATAGGCAAAACCTGGAAGGAAGGGCATTGGGTAGTAACATTTGACAACACAAGCTTTAGTGGAATTTGAGCATTGATTGAATGAGGAGTGAAAATGACTTGAGAGTACAATGTGGAGGGGTCAAGGAAGACACCCACCCATCTCCAAGTCTTAGCACAAGGAAAGCCCTGATTGCAATAAATTATAAATTCACTCAACTGAGCACACACACACCTTGTAGAATAGGGATAACCAAAGTGCTATTTTTAAAAAGTCCCTCTCTGCCCAAAACATAAAGCCTATTCTAGACGTAAGATGGGGAAATAACAGCACACTTTATATTGCTAGAAAATAGAAGAGCTTGAAGTTGAAAACTGTTCTCTGTGGCTGTAGATATAAAACACCTCTCTTAATTCTTTTAGGCTACCATAATAAAATTCTTTAGCCTGGGTAGTTTATAAGCAACAGAAATTTATTACTCACAGTTCTGCAGGCTGGGAAATTCAAGATCAAGAAGCCGACAGAATCGGTGTCTGGTGAAGTTCGGTTCCTCTTCATAAATAACACCTTCTACGTGCCTCTTCACATGGCGAAAGGAGCTAGGGTACTTGCTTTGGTCTCTTTTATAAGGGCACTAGTCCCTTTCATGAAAGTGGTGCCCTCACCACTTAATCACCTCCCAAAAGTTCCCACCTCTTAATACTATCACATTGTGTGTTAGGCTTTAACATGGATTTTGGAGGGACACCAACATTCAGACCATTGCAACATCTTTATGAACAGAAATACCTCCTACCCTTCCTTGGGAAGAATTATAGTCCCCTGTCCCATTGACATCAGACTTTAGCCAATATGATATGAACATGAGTTATGTGCACCACTTCCCAGCAGGTTTTTCTGATCTGGTGTGTGATCACTGTATTCTTTTTTCCCCCTGCCACAAGACCAGCCATGTTCCAGATAGAGATAGCTCCATCAGTCTGAGTTCCAGCGTCAGACAATCTGGAGCAAAGACTCAGACAATAGCAGATGACAATCAGTATGAATGTAAAATAGCATAAATGTTGGTTGCTGAAAGCCACAGAGGCTTTGGAGTCACTTGTTACTGCTGAAGAACATAGTTTATCCTAACTGATACAGGGAAGAATGAAAGATTCCTTGATGCTTCAGGTTAGGGTACCCAAGTAGATGGGTTCCCTGTGAAGTACCATTCACAGATCAGCAAATATGGCAGGCAAAAATGGTTTTGTTCTAGCCCTTCTTGGCCCCTTCCCATGTCTCCTTGTCATCCTTGTAATTGTGTTTCTCTCAGCCTCCATCCAGCCTGGACTTCTAACTTGATCCACAGCTTAATCATTCTGTGAATGAGATTTGCCATGATAATTCTCCATGCTGGGAACAGCCAGAGGAATTTCCCCCCTTACATTCCACCCAGAGGCAGCCCTCCAGCTTTTCTTCAGTGGAGAGAGAGGAAGAGGAGGAATATAAAAATTTATATAGGCCCAAAGACCACGGGAAGATGTCTCAGTGCTCTCCAGAGTAACTTTCACAATGTCCACATAACAAAAAGGGTCTTTCTAGTAGTTCAGCAATGCAAAATGAATATTCCAATCACCTGGAACAAGTCTTTTTAAGATGTGTATTGTATAGACTACAAGTTATTAACAACGTTGTAGTTATTTGTATTATATCTTATTAATAGTTTATTGGTGCTCAACATCCATAAAAATAATTGGAACAGAACAATGCCTCATTTCACCTAGAGTTATATCATCTTTTTAAGTTTTTCCCAGCCACTATTTTCTTGTATCCAACAGGCAAGAGTTTACTGAGGTTACAGCCCTGAAGATAGAGCTCTTACACATTGTAACATCACCCTGCATCCTTCCTGGAGCTCAAGGGACAGTAGCTCCTTCATTAAACATACCTACAGAAGACAGGGAGGAGACACCTGGTAGTCACCAGGCTATTCGTTCCATATTTGCCACATCAGGCTCCCTTTACTTTGTTTATCGAATGCCTGCTAGGGGAGTTGAATGTCCAAGCACAAGTTGCATTCACTAACACTACTTTATTCTTTCCTCTCACAAGTGGAGCAGAGGCAGGTGGCTTCCAGTCTTCAATATTACCCCATCTGATCAATCCATCATCCACAGAGCAACAAGAGAGATTTCTCTGAAATGCAAATCAGATCACATATCTCTCCTTCTTAAAATCTTTTGGAAGATCTCTGTTAAGGAGAAAATCAAGTATCAACTCTTTAGCTCTTGTACAAAGTCCCTTCCCATATCTCCTTGGGCTACTTTTCCAGATGCTGCTTACTTTGGGTATATTTAAGGTCTTTTCTAGCAGGAAAACTCTTTGTATCTCTCAGATCTCTCCTCCTCTGGAATCTATTTCTGCATGCCATACCCCAACCCATCCTTTATTCTGTCCCAACCAGGATGGAATAAAGTGCTTCCTTGTCCCGTAAAACACTGACTATGACTCTATTACTGTACCATAGTTGTAGGGTCACTATTTGCTTAAAAGGTGCCTTCCCCATCCCGTTTTCATATTCACAAGAAATGGAATTGTCTTTTCCTTCTCCTATGGTAGTGCCCAACATATAAACAGACTTCACTTCTGTACTTCAGGCATTTATCATGCTGAGTTTGGAGTCAAAGTTAAGAGAGACGCAGTCCTTGCTGCACAGGAGCCAGCAGAATTGTAGGGTAAACAAGCACAGTCACAAATAATTGTATTACAGGTTGGGAGCACAGTTTGATGAGACTATTTCTTTTTTGTTTTGTTCTGTTTTCCTTTTGTATCAGCCCCTGTTACAGTGATAATGATAGTTACTGTTGCTTAATCAGAGCTTGGGTTCTTCAACCAGATGTCATGGCTACAAATCCCCCTCATTGATTAGCTCTGTTGCTTTGGATAAGTTGTTTTTTGGGTAAGTTGTATTTTCAATAAGTTGTTTAACCACTCCAAAACCTGAATTCTCCATCTGTAAACACAGTAATCAGGGTGATGCCTACTTCATGGGGCTGTGAGAAGAAGAGGAATGAATGGGTGAATACACAAAGAGTATAGAACAACGATTGGCATGTATTAAGCATGCAATGAACATCAGTGGTTAGCATTTTCCGTTGTCAACATTTATTAATGCAATAAAATGGCAGTCACTGTGCCATCTGCTTTGCACACCCTGGCTCCCTGAATTCTTGCAGCTCTGCTACAGCGGTGCTCCACAGTATTCCTGCTGTGCAGTGAAGAAAAGCAAGGAAGCACAGCTCACAGTTTCAGAGGGAGAGTTTGAGAATCTGACATACTGCCCATGGGACCATTACTTAAACCTCAGTTTCCTTATAACAGAATTGATTTTATAGGGTTGTTTGGATATTACACAAGATGTGAAAGGCTTAACATAGTGCCCGTCACATATTAAGACTCCACAGATGTATTAGAGGACGTTATTGTTGTTATAATTCAGATACGATTATTACTAAGAGGGTAAGTCCCCAGTGACATTGGAGCCCAGGACTGGGCCATGGTCCAGCTGGCTCAAGGCTAAGGTTCCAGCCCCTGCTCTGTCCTTCACTCCAGACCAGCCAGGCAAGCCCAGGAGCAGGCGCAGAAATGGGTTCCACATGCTGAGGCCTGCAGACAGGGGGGCTGTGAGAGAGCAAATCAGAAATCCAACAGCGTTGAGCCCTGCCTCTCCCCTCCACAGTGCTCTGACTAATTAGGATCCGACACCTTTCTCTCTCGGTCCCAGTTCATTTTCACAGGTCGACTTCACAGTAGAAGTCAGCATCAATGTTTCCAATTATTTTCCTCTATGAAAATAAAAGTCAAAAAAAAAATCTCTGCCAAAACATTCTTCATTGTGTGTTTAGATTGATTTGTCTAAATATTTTTTCCCCAGAAATTAGAAAATGGAAGCAGCTCAGCAGCTGCTTTTTGGGCATGGACAATACTGGATGTCGGCTTCTTCTCTAGAATTGGTGTCTCTACCCTGGTGACACTCTGTCCAGAAGTTCCCTGAAAGAGAATGGGGTGAGTGGGGCTCTCTAGAAACTCCAAGGAAATGGCTGAATGCACTGGCTCACATTTGTAATCCTAGCACTTTGGGAGGCTGAGGTGGGTGGATCACCTGAGCTCGGAAGTTCAAGACCAGCCTGGGCAACATTGCAAAAACCCATCTCTACAAAAAATGCAAAAATTAGCCGGGCAGGGTGGCATACATCTGTAGTCCCAGCTACTTAGGAGAGTAAGGCAGGGGAATTGCTTGAGCCCAGGAGGAGGAGGTTGCAGTGAGCTGAGATCATGCCATTGCACTCCAGTTTGGGTGACAGAACA
Organism: Rhinopithecus bieti; assembly: GCF_001698545.2. NCBI lineage: Eukaryota > Metazoa > Chordata > Mammalia > Primates > Cercopithecidae > Rhinopithecus > Rhinopithecus bieti. Next base: position 361,104 of record NW_016809075.1, read on the forward strand.
AGGCCTTGTCTCAAAAAAAAAAAAAAGAAAAAAAAAGAAACTCCAAGGAAATGAGGTAGGATGGCATGTGTACCCTGAAAATAGCTGACTCCCCATACATGTCCTTAACAAGGGTTTTCAAAGTCTTTTCACAGATCTATTTTTAAAGGTTGCACTCCTCACTCAGATATGTATGTCCCTGACCTTACCACTTCAGATGTTAGTATTCTTTTTTTTTTTTTTTTTTTTTTTTTTTTTTTGTTTGAATGTTTGCTATTTATATATTTGTGATGATGGGTTTCTGCTAAGGCACAAACTTGTTGCCTCTACTGGTCCTCTCTGAGACAGCACAGGCCTTGGTGAGATGGCAGAAGTGTAATCTTGGCAGCCCAAGGGAAGCTCTGGGCTTTGGAGAACAGGCCTGGAACCTAGGCCTTCTTAGCTAAGCCTTTCTCACCCCAGCAGGAGCTGCTGGAGCACTTTGTGGCATTAGTCTCTGCCTTTGCCCTCCCCCATCTCTCTTGCTGGGCCCTCCTCTCCATTTTCCCTTCCCTGAAAGCTGTCTGTAAAACTGCTTCCTAGGAGGCAGCCTCCTCCATCTAGAGGTATCACAGCCTTGTCATTACACCAAGAAGACTAGATAGTGGTCTTTAAATTTTGCTTTTCATTGCAGCATACTCCCTAAAAGACTTTTTTAAAAGTCTTTATATCCTCTTATAAATTTTTAAGCTTACACCTAGAATGGTTATCATGTGTTTAATAGTTTAAAAGCATGTGACTGACGGGGCACAGTGGCTCATGCCTGTAATCCCAGCACTTTGGGAGGCTGAGGCTGGAGAATCACTTGAACCCAGGAGGCAGAGGTTGCAGTGAGCGGAGATCATGCCACTGCACTCCATCCTGGGTGACAGCAAGACTGAACAACAACAACAAAAAAAAGCATGTGACTTCCAGGCTGCATGTTGAATGTGTGCTTTAAATGTATCTTCATTAAAACCTTGGAGCTGCAGATGTCACTCATTTAATTTGTAGAAAAAGTCTTCCATAGAACCCAATGAGCAAGGTGGTCTCCATTTCCAAACCAAGCAGCCAAATCAAGGTTGCTGACAAAAACATGATTTTATTTTGAAAATTCAACCCATCTTAATAAGTGTCTCTATGACAAACATCTCATTTCTGAATTTTACATTTAAGGTAGATGAGACAGATTTATCTATCAATCAGTAGACCAGTGGATTAATCAAAGAAAGGAGGTGTTGGCCATTATTTTGTAGCAAGCTCCCGTCAGTACTTCTGAGCTAAACTCTCTTTCCCAAAATTATTTCTCATTAGTTGTACATTCTCAAATTTTCCCTCATTTTGGTGCTATAGTTTTTTGCTTTTGTTTTTGTTTTTTTCACACCTTGGAGAAAGGAACAATAGTAACATTCAGTATGGCTTAAAGCTTTTCTTTTCTTTTATAAAGTGGACAAGGGCAATTGAGGCCACTGAACTCCAGCCTGGGGAACAGAGTGAGACTCCACCTCAGAAAACAACAACAACAACAACAAAAATCCTCATTTCAAAATTCATTGAAAATTTAAATGTAAAACTCAAACCTATAAAATCGATTTATGCTTTGCCATATAAGATAGGGGGAGAAATTTTAAATTTTGTTTTAATTTTTGTTTTTTTTCTTTAAGTTCCAGGATCCATGTGCAGAACGTGCAGGCTTGTTACATAGGGATACGTGTGCCATGGTGGTTTGCTGCATCTATTGACCCCTCCTCTAAGTTCCCTCCCCTCACCCCCCACCCCCCAACAAGTCCTGGTGTGTGTTGTTCCTCTCCCTGTGTCCATGTGCCCAGTACTTTATTTTTTCAAATTTTATCCACCCTTCAGGACCCAGATTTCCCGTATTTGTCTTAATATCGGTCTTTACTGCCTCATCTCAAAGTGTTCTTTTTTTCCTCTGAACTAGGCATTCACTTAAAGGTGCAACTCAAGTGCCTCCAGGAGCCAGGCATGTAGCAGAAATGGGTAATTGAGAAAACAAGAGAGAATGTGTCTTCTGTAAAGGTATTCCAATACAATTAAAACAAGGAAAAAGAAAAAATACGCTATGCCAGACAAATAGAGTTGTGGTCAGCTAGGCGGTGACCTTTCTAAAATCCACAAGAAATTCATTTATTCTCCTGGTGTTTTAAATTATTATTTTGAGGTTTCACTTTATCTTTGCATCCCCTGGTACAGAGTAGAAACAAAATAAATAGTAATGAATAAAATGTGTTCTTTAATGTGGTTTCCTGCTTATCTCTCCTGCAAGAATATAATCTCCCTGTGGGCAAGGACTACACTACACTACACTAATGTACTACATAGATTGTGATACAGTGTTTTCATAAATTTTTGATACAATATACTATGAGATCTTAGACGCAAATGAAAGGTACACTACAAATTATTTTTATAATTAGTATAGCATAGCATAATGCATTTGGTTAGTATGCCTAAGTTTATTTCTCCTTAAAACAACCCATGTCATTGCAAAGAAATGCTCAGTCCTAATTATGCAGCTATCCTCCATAAGTGTTATTGTTCCCCGCTCTGGGTGAGTTGGGGTGGAGGATGGGCCAGGCAAGCTGAAAGGGCTCTTCTCTGGTTGGCATGAGCTCTCCGTATCAGCAAGATCTTTAGAAAGTTGCTGGCTTTTAGCTGACATGGCATAGGCCTCCATCCTAGCTTAGGAGCAAGAGGGAACAGATTATTCTTCTTTAAATAAACATCCAGTGTCAACCTTTATGAATGAGCTCCAAGTGCCACTCCACCTAAGTTGGAAAAAGAAGCTTCTTTTATGGAGATTTTGGGAGTTGACTCTTGTCTTAGCGCTTTTACCTGTTTCAATTTCATTCACTCATGAGCAATTAAATTCATTCATTCTGAGACTTTAATAATTCCTGTGGAAGCATCTGGGCGGAGCAAGATGGCTGAATAGGAACAGCTCCAGTCTCCAGCTCCCAGCGTGAGCGACACAGAAGACAGGTGATTTCTGCATTTTCAACTGAGGTACTGGGGTCATCTCACTAGGGAGTGCCAGACAATCGGTGCTGGTCAGCTGCTGCAGCCGGACCAGCTAGAGCTGAAGCAGGGGAAGGCATCCCCTCACCTGGGAAGCGCAAGGGGAAAGGGAATCCCTTTTCCTAGCCAGGGGAACTGAGACACACAACACCTGGAAAATCGGGTAACTCCCACCCCAATACTGCGCTTTACCAAGGGTCTTAGCAAACGGGCACACCAGGAGATTAAATCCCACGCCTGGCCGGGAGGGTCCCACGCCCACGGAGCCTCCCTCATTGCTAGCACAGCAGTCTGTGATCTAACCGCAAGGCAGCAGCGAGGCTGGGGGAGGGGCGCCCGCCATTGCTGAGGCTTA
>NW_016809075.1:369110-378348 GCF_001698545.2 Rhinopithecus bieti
GCACTATTCACAATAGCAAAGACTTGGAATCAACCCAAATGTCCATCTGTGACAGACTGGATTAAGAAAATGTGGCACATATACACCATGGAATACTATGCAGCCATAAAAAAGGATGAGTTTGTGTCCTTTGTAGGGACATGGATGCAGCTGGAAACCATCATTCTCAGCAAACTATCACAAGAACAGAAAACCAAACACCGCATGTTCTCACTCATAGGTGGGAACTGAACAATGAGATCACTTGGACTCGGGAAGGGGAACATCACACAACGGGGCCTATGATGGGGAGGGGGGAGGGGGGAGGGATTGCATTGGGGAGTTATCCATGATATAAATGATGAATTGATGGGTGCTGACGAGTTGATGGGTGCAGAACACCAACATGGCATAAGTATACATATGTAACAAACCTGCACATTATGCCCATGTACCTTAGAACTTAAAGTATAATAATAATAATTAAAAAATGATAATAATTCCTGTCAGTATACAATACAACCATCACTGTAAAACAACTTAAAAAAAATTAAATAACATTAATCAATCCTATTAACAGCCTCCAGAATCAGCCTAAGGGCAGTTTTCTTCAGAGGCATATCTACCCTCAACAAGATTTTTGTAGTACTGCTCCATAATTTTATTATTTCAAAAAGTTTATTAATCTAGCAAAGAATAAAAAATTTCAACAGCAGAATTGCTTCAATCTTGGGAGAAAGTATTGCATAGTATTATTAGAACCTCAAAGCAGGCTCTATTCAGAGAATGTCTGTTTGCCACCCCTACTACTTCATTCACTCTCATCTGTGACTTAAACCACTGTACTGACCCTCAGGGCCTAGATATGCACTCTCATAGCAACTGGAAGCAGAGTCACTGTCTTCATCACTACACCCTTCCTCTATTGGTATGTGTGTATTACACTGGACCAGGGCTTGAAATCCAAAGAGATTCAAGGGACCTGACTACATACAGACCCCTGATACAGAGTCAAGTTCCATTCTGTTTGCTGATGTGCTGAACTGTTACTCAGAGCTCACATTTAAATGTGTTCCTCTTGTTCTCCCATTGCAGCCTTCATTCTTGATCTATTTTCCCCCAGAATCACTATTTGGGTCCAAGAATCTTTTCCACCCATCTCTGGTTTTGGTTCCTGTTTGTAATATCTGCTCCTTCCTTTCCTAAGCTATCATTCAGGACTTCTTCTAGAACCTGCTGATTTTGCAGCATGAGTCAATCCCTTGCTTCTATTGCTCTATGCTCCCAAGACAGAGATAGCTTTTATTTCTTCCTAGGCCTTCTTGCATTTGCTATCCATACTATTCCTACTGCCTGGAACACACACTGACCTACCATCTCTGAAGACTGGATTTTGGGATTAGAAGACATAGGTGAATCTGAACTCTAAAAAGTTTTCCTGACTACTTCTCTCCACTCCCCAGATACAGTAAGCTGCTCCTTCTTTGTGTGTCCAGACCATTCTTCAATCCTTCCCTCGATCTCATCATTGGCTTTCCTTTAATTTCCCTCTTCCTCACCAGACTGTGAGCTAGTTGAGAGTAGTATTCATAATTTATCTTTGTGTCTCAGGCCTCTTGTTTTTTGATTGTGTGTTTCTGAGACAGGGTTTCACTCTGTTGTCCAGGACAGAATGCAATGATGTGATTACAGCTCACTGCAGCCTTGATCTTCTGGGCTCAAGCGATCCTCCCACCTTATCCTCCTGAGTAGCTGGGACTACAGGCATGTGCCACCACACCTGTCTAATTTGTATTATTTTTAGTAGAGATGAGGTCTCGCTCTATTGCCCAAGCTGATCTCAGACTCTTAAGCTCAAGGAATCCTCCCATCTCAGCCTCCCAAAGTGCCGGGATTACAAGTGCAAGCCACCGTGCCGGCTGAGGCCCCTTGTTTAACGAAGAAATGAATGAATGAATAAATTTCAGTGTATTTACGAGTTTCTGAATTTTTTGCCGAGTATTTCACCCTAAGAGCTGATTTCTCTTGAAATTTACCTAATAGTTTGAAAACCTTACCAAAAAACTAATGAAAATATAAAACACAATTGATTAATGATTACAATTAATCACCTGCTTTTAATTAAAAGTCATTTTAGTTGGAAACTTCCTAATGCAGAATGTTATCTCTCCCAACCATCTTTTAAAGCTGAACAAAGCACCGCATTTCTAGGGCTAAGGGATGTGACAGGCTGTGAATCTGCAAAGGATACTACCTTTAGGGGATTTCAATTACTGGTGAGAAATCATTTGCTCTTTAAAGTCAGTACCAACAACACGCAAAGATGCTCATAAATTGTAAGAGTCTGACCAACCAGCAACTGATCCACAGTGAAATTTAGGCAATGGAGTCCAGGGAAAAGGGAAGAAAGATAAATCTATTTAATTGTTACTTTTCAAATAAAGGAAGATTTTACCTCATTTGAAGATAATCTAGACTTTGGATCATATTTGGAAGACATTATCTATGGCCCTTCTGGGGCAAAAGTGCCCCCAGAAAGCTACGGACTTGAGTTGTAGGCAACCTAATTAATGAGAATGGTCTCTAACTGCAACCCGGAAGCATGAATAATGCCTATCTACTTACTTCACAGTTTATGGTAATGAGATTAATAAGCCACTTCCCTTGAAGACTAGAGAGAGTCAGAAGCAACAATATATCCTCTACTGTGAGCTGCCTCACATTTGTGCCATGGACTGAGATTTAAATGGGAAGAGTGGAAGCCTAAGGATTTGAGAAGCTCTTTTCATAGCTAGTAAAGCCCATCAAATCATCCAAAGATACACAGACAAACCTGCTGTTGTAAAGAGATTCAGTTCTGTTCAAGAACCTACACTACATTTCAAATACGTCCTATAATAGAAGCAGAGAGTAGAAGGCAGATAGGAGGCAGTCCTTCCTCCCAGGGAGCTCATAGTCTAGCAGGCAAGACAAGTTCTTAATTAATAATTATAAACAATAAATTAATAACACTTGAAATTTAGAATGATGTTTCCAGTAAGAGGTAAATAAGACACAGAATTTATTGAGAGAAGGAAGTAATCATCTGTCCAAAACATTATGGAAAGCCTTACATGGGAGATGATCAAGAATAGATTTTGCAGGACGAATAGGAGTTTTCTAAGTGAAAAGGTGAGAGAGCACTCCTGACAGACTGGTATCGCGTACAAAGGCAGAGAGTCTTGAATACAGTGTGTTCATCAAACTGCAAGACTGGAAGTTCGGAACAAAGATACGTAGAAATGTCAGGTTCCCTTACATTTGGGTATCTACATATGAACACATGGAACATATAAATGCTTGATTCTGTAGCGCTTAGGCTTTAAGAAAATGAGGAAAGGAATCACCCATGAAATTAAGATTCTCAGGTTGTTTCTAAAAAGTCTTTGAGAGCTTGTTGCTGTGCCTGTACTGCCAATCCCTTGAATTAGTGACCATCTCTGAGGAGACGGTTTCAGAATCAGAATGAAGTAAGGGAGAGGTTGGAGAAGGGATAAAGACCTATGATTCAGCAGAACAGGAACAATAATTGGTCAGGTGACCCTTCTGAGATAAGCCCATGGAGTAGGTCTATAAAAAGAATGTTTCTGGCTGGGTTCTGTGTCTCACACCTGTAATCCCAATGCTTTGGGAGGTCAGAGTGGGAGCATCACTTGAGCACAGGAGTTTGAGATCAGCCTGGGCAGCATAGTGAGGTCCTGTCTCTATAAAAAATCAAAAAAATTAGCTCAGCATGATGGCACACTCCTGTAGTCCCAGCTACCTGGGAGGCTGAGGTGGGAAGATCGCTTGAGCCTGGGAGGTTGAGGCTGCAACAAGCTAGGATCGCATCACTGCACTCCAGCATGGGCAACACTCTGTCTCAATCAATCAATCAATAAAAGAATGTTTCTAAGTCAGGCTGCTGAACAGAAGCAGGAGCAGTTCCAGATCTTCTTACACTACATGGGTTCTCTGTGCAGGTGGGCTATGTACACTGTACTAAAAGCTTTAACAATTTTCTTTGGCTACTGCATTGTTGCTATAAAGATAGGTGCATTGTATATCACTTGGAGCACATAATCACAGAGTGCTGCAATGTAAGCAGCGAATAAGCAATTTTCCATTATCTTCTTGGTGACAGATAAACGTGAGATCTGTATGCAATAGCAGAGACTACAAGATGACCCTGCGAAAGGGACTATATCATGTATGCATATGTATATTCAAACACACCCCTACAGGTAACTATGTGGGGTGTCTGCAAACACACTCATGCTTTTCACTAGACAGAATTATTTTTACTATCATCTTTACCAGGTACTTAAAAGGTTATATGCCTGAAATTGGCAGCAAAGGCAAATCCATATCCATCACTATCTCCTTTTTTTCAAATAGACTTGAGTTTAATAAATAGAGTGAAAAATTGTTCCCACCAATCCAGGATTTAGGATTGTATACTCTAAATCACTTGATTCAGTTCTTCTAAAAGTTTTCTTACTATCTGTAAATTCAGCCAGTCATCTGGATAGCGAATCTTTCCTTAGTAAAATTACAAAATGTATGCTATACTTCTAATTAATTGCCTCTTATTCTTGTTAGTCACTGACCTCAATTTCTGCCTCATGAAGTTTTCCCAGAGTTTGCTAGATTGTTATTGGATCCCAGGATTGAACTTTCAAGGGAATTAGGTAGACAAGAAGGTGCAGTTGGCTTATTTTTCATGAAGTAGAAAACGGTAATGGAAAACCCTACTAAATAAGAATGTATATTTCAAAGAAGAATGACCTTAGCCTTGCAAAGCAGCTTCTAAAGTCATGCTTGTTTTCAGAAAACTTACTTAGTAAAAAAAATCCAGACTAGCCCACTGTGCTTCCTGCTTCTATAGGCTTCTAGTTTGCCCCAGCTGCTACTTTACCCCACCTCAGAAGCCTAGGTGACAATCAATTATTTAGTGATTGCCGTAAATGCATATTTCCATTTTTTAAAAAATCCTGTAAGATAAAATAAAAATTAGAAAAAAGCTAACTTTATCTCAAGCCACCTGTTTGATTTTAGTTAGGCTAACCTGAATATTTGGGGGGTTTCAGGGTGTATGATATAAACACACACATAGGCCATTGCTGAGATCTGTTGCTCTTATTTAGAGATTATTGGCATCAAGGTTTAAGTGAGTAGATTGATAACAGAGACTCTCTATCTAAGCAAAGAAAGCCAACCAACAAGTGCTTAGATCAACCTCAGTGACATCTATAAAATCCTCCAGAAAAATAAGCCTCCAATTGCCTTCAGGCAGGTTCTGAAACATCAGCCTGCTTCATGAATGATATGGTTTGGCTGTGTCCCCAGCCAAATCTCATCTTGAATTGTAGCTCCCATAATTTCCATGTGTCATAGGAGGGTCCCAGTGGAAGCTAATTGAATCATGGTGGGGGGTGGGTCTTTCCCATGCTGTTCTCGTGACAGTAAATAAGTCTCATGAGATCTGATGGTTTTATAAAAGGGAGTTTCCCTTCACAAGCTGTCTTGCCTGCCACCATGTAAGATGTGACTTACATTAAACACCTTTCCTTTATAAATTACCCAGTCTCAAGTATGTCTTTATTAGCAGCGTGAGAACAAACCAAAACAGTAAATTGGTACCAGCAGAGTGGGGTGCTGCTGTAAAGATACCTGAAAATGTGGAAGTGACTTTGCAACTGGGTAACAGGCAGAGGCTGGAACAGTTTGGAGAGCTCAGAAGAAGACAGGAAAATGTGGGAAAGTTTGGAACTTCCCAGAGACTTAGAGGGCTCAGAAGACAGGAAGATGTAGGAAAGTCAGGAACTTCTTAGAGATGTTGAATGGCTTTGACCAAAATGCTGATAGTGATATATACAATAAAGTCCAGGTTGAGGTGGTCTCAGATGGAGATGAGAAACTTGTTGGGAACTGGAGCAAAGGTGACTCTTGCTATGTTTTAGCAAAGAGACTGGGGGCATTTTGCCCCTGCTGTAGAGATCTATGGAACTTTGAACTTGAGAGAGATGATATCGGGTATCTGCTGGAAGAAATTTCTAAGCAGAAAAGCATTCAAGAGGTGACATGGGTACTATTAAGTGCATTCAGTTTTATTTATTCACAAAGATGTGGTCTGAAATTGGAACTTATGTTTAAAAGGGAAGCAGAGCATAAAAGTTTGGAAAACTTGTAGCTTGATGATGTGATAGAAAATGAAAACCCATTTTCCAAGGAGAAATTCAAGTCTGCTGCAGAAATTTGCATAAGTAACGGGGAGCCAAATGTTAATCACCAAGACAATGGGGAAAATGTCTCTAGGGCATGTCAGAGGTCTTCACAGCAGCCCCTCCCATTGCAAGCCAGGAGGCCTAGGAGGAAAAAATGGTTTTATGGGCCAGGCCCTGGGCCTTGCTGCTTTGTGCAGTCTTGGAACTTGGTGCCCTGTGTCCCAGCCATGGCTAAAAGGGTTGGAACTCAGGCTGTTGCTTCAGAGGGTGCAAGTCCCAAGCCTTGGAATCCTACATGTGGTGTTGGGCCTGTGGGTACACAGAAGTCAAGAATTGAGGTTTGGGAACCACCAGCTAGATTTCAGAGCATGTATGGAAATGCCTGGATGTCCAGGCAGAGGTGTGCTTCAGGGGCAGATCCCTCATGGAGAACCTCTTCTAGGACAGTGCAGAAGGGAAATGTGATGTTGGAGCCCCCATACGGAATCCCCACTGGGGCACTGCCTAGTGGAGCTGTGAGAAGAGGTCTACTATCCTCCATGAACAGCTTGCATCATGCACTTAGAAAAGCCACAGACACTCAATGCCAGCCCATGGTAGCAGCCAGGAAGCGAGCTATACCCTGCGAAGTCATGGAGTGGAGCTGCCCAAGGCTGTGGGAGCTTACCTCTTGCATCAGTGTGACCTGGGTATGAGACATGGAGTCAAAGGAGATCATTTTGGAGCTTTAAGATTTGGATTTCAGACTTGCATGGGGCCTGTAATCTCTTTCTTTTGGCTAATTTCTCCCATCTTGAAAGGGTATATTTACCCAGTGCCTGCACCCCCATTGTTTCTAGAAAGTAACTAACTTGCTTTTGATTTTAAAGGCTCATAGGCAGAAGGGACTTGCCTTGTCTTAGCTAAGACTTTAGACTGTGGACCTTTAAGTTAAAGCTAAAATGATTTAAGACTTTGGGGGTCTGTTGGGCCCATTTTTTTAAATTACAGGTTGATTATTCCTTATCTGAAATGCTTGAAACTAAAAGTGTTTCAGATCTCGGGTTTTGGAATATTTGCTTTACACTTACCAGTTTTCAAATCTAAAAATTTGATATCTGCAATGCTCCAATGAGCATTTCCTTTGCATATCATGTCACTTAAAAAATTTCAAAGTTTTGAGTGTTTTATATTTTGAATTTTCATATTTGGAATGCTAAACTTGTATTAGTTTACATTTTGAACAAACAATTAGACATTGTAATTTTGGACAGCAACTAAAAGAGTAAGGATAGAGATGTAAAAGAACAAAGTTTCTGTATTTTATTAAAGTTAAACAGGTATAAATTCAAATTAGAGTGTTACAACTTTAAGATGTTAAATGCAATTCTCATAATAGCCACAAAAAATAACTACAGACTATGCACAAAGGGCAATGAGATAGCAACTAAAATGTTTCACTATAAAAAATCAACAAAGAAGAAAGTAATGCAAGAAATGAGGAACAAAAATAGTTATGAGACATATAGAAAACAAATGCAAAATGACAGAAGATTCCATCAGTCAGCCTTAAAACCTTAAATAGAAAGAAATTTTGACATATGCTATGACAAATATGAACCTTGAAGACATTATGCTAAGTGAAATAAGCCATTCACAAGAAGACAAATACTGTATGATCCAACTTATATGAGGTACGCAGAGTAGTTATACTCATAGAGACAGAAAGGACAATGGGATTGTCAAGGGCTGGAGGGAGAAGGGAATGGAGAGTTACTGTTTAATGTGTATGGAGTTTCAGTTTTGCAAGATGAAAAGAGTTATAGAGATAAATGGGGGCTGAAGGCTGCACAACAACATGAATGTACTTACTACTACTGAATTGTGCACTTGAAAATGGTTAAGATGGTAAATATTATCTGTGTACTTTACCGGAATAAAATTTTTTAAAAAAGAAGAGAGACTCAATGCTCTGGGAAAAAAAAATGTACCACTCCAAAAGAGCTGGATGTTGCATAAATTACTACACAGAAAGTTAAAAACATTGCTGAGCTCACAAACAGGGAGCTAAGGAAATTCCCAATGGCAAAAACAAACACAAAACAAATAACAATACAAGGGAGGTGAATAAAGTCAGGGTGATTAACAATCCAATGTCTTTATCAATAATCCAGCAATTTGAAATTAATTGTAGGCCATGAAGGAAACCGGAAACTAAGATTTCCCAAATTTGAAGGAAGTGGAATCAAAGGACCTGAGATGCCCTCCTTTCCCAATACAGACACACACACACACACGCGCACACACACACACACACACACACAGAGAGAGAAAGAGAGAGAGAGAAACAGCCTTGAAAGAGAGATGACAAGGAAATCTGCCCATCTGTGTCACAACTCTGCTAGAACCTTTGTAAATAAGTGTTACAGACTGAATGTATCCCACCCAAGTTGGTATGTTGAAGCCCTAACCCCCAATGTGATGATATTTAGAAATGAGTCCTTTCGGAGGTAATTAAGGTTAGATGAGATAACGAGGGTGGGCCCTGGTCTGATGAGATTAGTGCCCTTATAAGAAGAGAAACCAGAGAGTTTACCTACTCTCTCTCCAACATGTGAGAAAACAAGAAGGAGGCAGTCTACAAGCCAGGAGGAGAACCTTAAGCAGAAATCCAATAAGTGGCACCTTCATATTGAACTTCCTAGCCTACAGAACTGTGAGAAAATTAATTTCTGTTGTTTAAGCCACTCATTTTGTGATTTGTTTTAATAGCAGCCTTAGCTGACTAATGCAACATGTAACTACAGGCCTTATTTACATATTTCTTTATATGCATGAAATACTGATTATATTGATTTTATTTTGTAAATGTTGGTGATACATGTTTTGGACCAGAGAGTAGTAAAGACTAGACTATTTCATAATAAGACCTTCTCATTCCCCTCTACCAGTCAATCAACTGGGTTCCTATTTCAATAATGTTGAAGGAGGTTTAGAGAGTGTAATTCTGCAAAAGGAAAGAGCTTATTAATATA
>NW_016809075.1:378730-384283 GCF_001698545.2 Rhinopithecus bieti
TTTATATATAATATAATACATAATAAATGCATATATATACTATAAATATAAATATATATTTATATTTCAATAAGCTCCTTTTGCAGAATTACTCTCTAAACCTTCAACATTATATATATAATATATGCATATATGTATATATGTATATATACACACACACGCATACATATGTTCAAATTCAACTGCTTACCTAGCTTTTCCAGATCTCAATTTCCTCATCTATAACATATCATTTTCTTTAAGTCAATGTGAGAACTAAACAATATAACACATGTTTTAGAAATTATAAAGTATAACACAAGCATAAGGATATTTTTTAACAAGAGTAAAGATGCAGCAAAGAATTTTTGTGGGTTCAACTTTTTGGCTCTGCCCATTTGCTAGCTTTTGACCTTGGGGAAGTTATTAATAGCTCTGAATCTCTTTTTGTTCATCTAGAAAACAGAAATAAGAATACCTACCTCAAAGGGTTGTTGTAAAGACTAAACAAGATGAATTATATAAAGAATCTAGCTGTTTTCATCATGAATTGTTTTCTTGAACATAGTAAAAAATTGGTCAGACTTTATTAGACAGAAAAAGGGAATTTATTTTAACGATCAGTCATTTCACATAACCCCAAGGCCTGCGTATGCATTTTGGCCTTCTGTAGGACTAAAACCAACAACCAAAGTACTTTCAGGAACCAAGGCAGTGCTTCAGGCAGTTCCTTCTTCTCTGGAGCTGCACTGGCTCCCATTCTGCCCCTTTCTGCTCCTGGACTACATTCTTTCCTATCCCTGTCCCTGCAGGTGGGTAAAGATGCTCTTTCTCCCACACACCACAAAATGTCTTCCAAGTTCAAGAATTAATAGTCACTATCCATTCACAGTCACAATTCCACATTCAGATAGTAAATTCAAATTGGGTAAGGTTTCCATCACTGGTCCAGCCAGCAATCGCCAGAGATGGAGGGGCACAAAGTGCACACATGGCCACTCTAGTATCCTTGTAACACTTGACATTGCTTAGGTGCTCAATAAATGAATTTTATAGCTATTACTCCCCAAAATGCCAGGATAAATAAATACTGTCCAGTTCATCCTATAACCTTGCCTTCTCATGCATGTGAGATTTATATCCCAAAGATAATTACAGGAAATCCCAGGGAAATGAGTTGTTTATCATGTTCTGCAACACATTATTGAATTCCAAGAAGTTATTCCCTAGGATGGAATCAGAAGACCAGGATTGTTCAAACAAATTGCAAATTCAAATTCATCCAAAACCTCTTCAGTCACCAGACCTGCAGCAAATGCAATTGTTGAGTAGGAGGTGAATTTGCCTCACCAGGATCCCTGGAAGGAATAGGCAGTCAGTGAGGGGTTGTCAATATTGCATGTCTTCATGCTATTTGTTGAAAGGTTTTCTTTGATAAACTACTTATTTACAGAGCACACTGTGGAGAAAAATCTTTATAGATGCTGTTGGGCTGCTTAAACAAGAGTGAACAAACTCAGCGGGAAAGGCTTGCAACGCGAGTTCAATGTTTTCTGGTATCCCTTGCAACAGTCAGAACCTGTGGTCCTGGTGTCACCCATCCAGAGAACACCATCCGCTCATTCCAGATATCAGTGTCAGAAATCAAGACTCTTTCAGGATGCACATGGAGGGCACCCGTCCCAGATCAGCTCCTAAGAGCTGCAGCTTCACAGCCAGATGTGCAATGTATACATGGTGAGCATGTTGTGGAAAGAGCATAGGTTTTTTTTTTTTTCCAACTCAAATAAATATTATTTTGAATCTTGACTCAATCACTTACAAGTTGTGTAATGTTGGACAAATTACTTCATCTTTTTGAGGCTCCATGTCTTTATTTGTAAAATGTAGAGCTTAGAATTCTTTCGTGGATGGGTAGTTGTAAGGATTAAACAAATCTATGGACATTCAGCTACTCAAATAAAAACAACTTACATATCTTTAGAAAACTGGAAGGTAACACAAATAAGTAAATCAGAGTACATATAAAGCAATAAAATGATAAAATTGTGTTTTGGATTGGCAATCAAATTCTATTTTCAAAAATTGTTTCTGAGGACAAAATCTCATTCAAGCTCTAGGTTTGTGAACTGCTCCCTGGCATTCAATAAATGTTAGTTTCCTGCCTTCTCTCTCTGCTGCTTTTCTTTCATGCTGATAGTGTGTTCTCCTTTTTAAAAATAAATAAATAAATAAATAAATTCCAGTTATTCTTAATGAGGTGAATTTTGAAAACCTCTGTGGGGAATTTTTATTATACTGGCAGTTAGTAGGCAGAGAGATTAAGGGTAGTGGCCCACATAATGAAGAATCCTCCCATTAATGAGGGTGAAATATTGCTTACAATTATCTGAGCCTAGAACAAAAGCATGTTTTACATAGAGACACAGGTATTTCTGCGCCATTTTGTTGTATACACTGAATTTCCAGGAGCATAATTACTAGGGAAATTGAGGGTAGAATGTGTTTTGCTTTTTTTGGAACATCACCAGCAGTCCTTCATCATTTTAGAAAATCATATGAATAAAAATAATGCCACTTGGGTATTTGAGTTCCCAATAGCAAACACAGTGAGGATTTTACATTCAATGTGATTCTTTATGAAGGTGTAAGCACTTGACAACTTCATTATGTCTTCTAATATAGTTCTGCCCAAGCATTTGCATTTTGAAATACATACTCATTTATTATTAATTACTTACCTCTATTTTTTATTATAGATAAGACATTATACTAATTTTTAATGAATATGACTAGGTAGATTTTATTACCTATGACATTTATTTTAAGATGGTGAAGGAGGCATTACAAACTATTTTTATGAAAAAAGGGGTGTTAAAATTGTTAGGGTAAGAAAATCTCTGAGGTAGATTTGGGCTTCACAACAAACTCAAGGAAACTGTCTTCAATGCCAAATGGGTCAGTTTCAAAGTGATAAACTGTTCTGCAAAACCAGGAAAGTACAGGCATACCTTGTTTTATTGTGCCTCAATTTATTGTGTTTTGCAGATATTTCATTTTTTACAAATTGAAAGTCTGTGCAACCCTGCATCAAGCGAGTTGATTGCTGTCGCTTTTTCAATAGTATTTGCTATCTTTATATCTCAGTGTCATAATTTGATAATTCTTTCAATATTTTAAATTCTTATCACATTATTATACCTCTTATGGCGATCTGTGATCAGTGACCTTTGATGTTACTTTGTAATTGTTTTGGGTCGCCACAAACCATGCCTATATGAGATGGTGAACTTTAATTGATAAATATGTGTGTTCCGACTGCTGCATTGACTGGCCATTCCTTTGTCTTTCTCCATCTCTGTCTCTGTCTCTCTCTCTCTTTCTCTGTCCCCTTTGGGCCTCTATTCCCTGAGACATAATATTAAAATTAGGCCAATTAATAACTCTACAATGTCTTCTTAATTGTTCAAGTGAAAGGAAGAGTTGCATGTCTCTCACTTTAAGTCAAAAACTAGAAATGATCAAACTTAATGAGGGAGGCTTGTAGAAAACTGAGATAGGCCAAAAGCTAAACCTCTTGCATCAGATAGCCAAGTTGTGAATGCAAAGGAAAGTTCTTGAAGGAAATTAAAAGTGTTACTCCAGTGAACACATGAACGACAAAAAAAGTGAAACAGCTTTATTGCTGATGTGGATATAGTTTTAGTACTATGAACAGAAAAATCAAACAAGATACAACATTCCCTGAGGCAAAGTCTAATCCAGAGCAAGACCCTAACTTTCTTCAATTCTATGAAAGCCGAGAGAAGCGAGGATAAAGAAGCTGCAAAAGAAAAGTTTGAAGGTAGCAGAGCTTGGTTTATGAGTTTGACACTCATAGGAAAGACGCCATCTCCATAACATAAAAGTGTAAGGAGAAACAGCAAGTGCTGATGGAGAAGCTGCAGTAAGTTATCCATAGGATCTAGCTAAGATCATTGAAGAAGATGGCTACACCAAACAACATATTTCCAATGTAGACTGAGCAACCTTATATCAGAAGTTGTCATCTAGGGCTTTCGTAGCTAGAGAGGAGCAGTCAATACCTAGCTTCAAAGCTTCAAAGGACAGGTTGACTCTCTTGTAAGGAGTTAACGCAGCTTGTGACTTTAAGTTAAAACCAATGCTAAATCTACTCTGTCTGTGCTCTGTATATGAAATAACCAAGCCTGGACGACAGCACATCTGTTTACAATATGGTTTACTGAATATTTTAAGCCTGCTGTTGAGACCTACTGGTCAGAGAAAAGGATTCCTTTCAAAACTAGGATCCGGTCAGCCAAGAGCTCCGACAGAGATGTACAAGGGGATTTAAATTGTTTTCATGCCTCCTAACACAAGATCCACTCTGCAGCCCATGAATCAAGGAATAATTTCAACTTTTAAGTGTTACATTTAAGAAATACATTCTATAAGTTCAGAGCTGTCATATACAGTGGTTCCTCAGATAAATCTGGGCAAAATAAATTGTAAATATCTGGAAAGGACTCACCATTCTAGATGTCATTAAGGACATACATGCTTTAGGTGAGGAGGTCAAAATATCAACATTAATAGAAGTTTGGAAGAAGTTCATTCCAACTCTTATGGATGACTTTGAGGGTTTCAGTACTTCAGTGGAGGAAGTAACTGCAGATGTGATAGAAAGAGAAATATAATTAGAAGTGGAACCTGAAGATATGATTGAATTGCTACCATCTCATGATAAAACTTAAATAGATGAGGAGTTGCTTTTTATGGATGAGCAAAGAAAGTGGTGTCTTGAAATGAAATCTACTCCCAGTGAAGATGCTCGAAACATTGTTGAAATGACAACAAAGGACTTATAATATTATAAAAATTTAATTGATAAAGTAGCAGCAGGTTTTGAGAGGACAGACTCCAATTTTGAAAACTTTATTAAATGCTATCAAACAGCATCTCATGCTACAAGGAAATCTGTCATGAAAGGAAGAGTCAATCAACACACAAACTTCATTGTTGTCTTATTTTAAGAAACTGCCACAGCCTCCCCAACCTTCAGCAGCTACCATCCTGATCAGTCAGCAGCCATCAACCTCAAAGCAAGACCCTCCACCAGCAGAAAGGTTATGACTTGCTGAAGGCTTCAGATGATCAGCATCTTGTAAACAATAAAGTATCTTTAATTGAGGCAATTAAGGTATGTACATTGTTTTTTAGACATAATGCTATTGCACACTTAACAGAGTACAGTATAGGCCGGGCACAGTGACCCATGCCTGTAATTCCAGCACTTTGGGAGGCTGAGGTGAGTGGATCACCTGAGATCAGGAGTTTGAGATCAGCCTGGCCAACATGGTAAAATCCCATCTCTACAAAAAATACAAAATTAGCCAGGCATAGTGGTGGGCACCTGTAATCCCAGCTACTCAGGAGGCTGAGGAAAGAGAATCACTTGAACCTGGGAGGTAGAGGTTGCAGTGAGTTGAGATAGCACCACTGCACTCCAGCCTGGGTGACAAGACCGAGACTCTGTCTCCAAAAAAAAGAAAAATAGAATACAGTACAGTATAA
>NW_016809075.1:384600-403103 GCF_001698545.2 Rhinopithecus bieti
TTTTTTTCTGAGACAGAGTCTTGCTCTGTTGCCCAAACTGGAGTGCAGTGGCCGGATCTCAGCTCACTGCAAGTTCTGCCTTTTGGGTTCAGGCCATTCTCCTGCCTCAGCCTCCCGAGTAGCTGGGACTACAGGCGCCCGCCACCTCGCCTGGCTAGTTTTTTGTATTTTTTAGTAGAGACGGGGTTTCACCGGGTTAGCCAGGATGGTCTCGATCTCCTGACCTTGTGATCTGCCCATCTTGCACTGGGAAACCAAAAAATCTGTGTGAAGCATGTCATTGTGATATTTGCTTTATTGTAGTGATCTGTGGCCGAACCTTCAATATCTCTGAGGCAGATCTTTAAAGGCAATCATTTATGTAGTAATAATAATAGAGACAAGACAAAAGTATTAAAAGATCATTGAATGTTATTGGAAAGAGTCACCAATGCAAGGAAAGGCAGATAAAAATCACACCGCTCCCGACAGAGCACAGCTGCAAGTCATTAAGGTGAGGGATTTGTCAATTTTCTGCCTATTTGCTCCTTCACCGAGTCTGTCCTACAACGTTAATGTTATTTTAATGTCACTCTTCTTCTATACATTTTGCAGGATAAAATTTTATTTAGTTATCACCTTTCAAACCAACTGCTGTAATTAAAGAAAATCACATATTTAATTAAACAAATCTGCTTATTCGCCACAAGTGGAGCAAACTCAGCTGCCTGTGTAATGCTCGTGTTTAATGCAGAAGTTTCATGTTATGATTTTGTAAAATAACCTTTTGAAACTGGGTTTTAAATGCAAAGGAACATCTCACAATGGTACAACATATTAAAGAAAAGCTGCTTCAAGCGTGTTTTCTACAAGCAAATTTAAATGAACTCCTAACATGTAAATGGCAAGAGAAAAGTTTGATCAATCCAGCAGTTATTAGGGCTGCAGAATCAGACTGACTTGTTCACTGAATTGATCACACTTTTGGCAGGGCTGACCATGATCCATACGATGGATTTGTCTGTGACAGCAGATGCCTATCCTCCTACCACCTCTGTCACACTGCCAGGTGGGTGACAGCAACTGGCTGGGTGGGGTCCAGGTTTTTCAAAGCTCCTTAAGCCTGCTTCAGAATGAGCTGAGCCTCTGTTAAAATGCTGATTCTTGGACCCACTACAAACAGGCTGTATCTGAGTTTCTGGACTGGGGCCCAGGAAACTGCATTTAAATAAGCTTTCCAAATGTTTCTCATGCACCTATACTTAGAAAATTGCCAATGCAATAACTGGCTGGGGTCCCTGTCCCCAGGACCTCATTATGACTTTTATGGGTGACTTTTGCGAATGACCTTGGCATTCTGGCTTTTGTGGGCCCCCTCCTTCCTAAAAATATTAAAAAGTATATTTTATGACTGTCAGTATAAAGACTAATATATTAACATCATATATTAAAATATTTTATTTGACCTAAAAGTTCTTTTTTCTTCTCATTTTAAGAGGAATCAAAACATTTTGTGGGCCCATAAAAGTATTGTGGGCCTCATGGATGCATCAGCCCTGCCTATCCCTATATCATTTTATTCCCAATAGTCTGGGGCTACTTTAACTTCAACTCTGGGAAAATCCTTTAACAAGATGCTGCAACCTACATTGGTTTTGTGTGGATGATTTAAAAAAATAAAAATCTAAGTGCATTAGGGAGAAGGCGTGGTAAGGAAGATATTAGAGTCTCCTAGAAAGCTTCTAAAATATAATATGCATTCTCTTCCCTGAAACACAATGGTTGAAGTGGGCTGAGAGTATATATGGTTTGCAAAACACCAGAGGCTGACTCTGCAGCTCCTGGTCCCCGCTTAGAAGGCTCAGCACCAGCATCCTGTTACTAATCCAGCCCTATCTGTATTTTCATTAATAATTATCTGCCAGTCATTGTGCTAAGTACTTCACACACTACATTTCATTTGATCTTCATTACAATAACACCCCCATTTAAGAGATGTGAACACTGAAAGACAGAGAGATCAATTGGCCAGTCATGTAGCTACGAAAAAAGGTCAAACCAAGATTTGAACTTGAATTCCCTGATCCCAGAGCATTCATTCTTACCAGTTGCTATCTGCTGCCCTACGTTCCTTCAACCTATTAACTGAATTCCTGTTGTGGTTCCTCATGCCTGAGTTTCTGCCTTGATAACCCATCCAGAAGTCCCCAAGCAGAAGCCTTTCACTTCACTTTCTGGTCCACAGACTCAGACCTCCACACATTGCCAGCTCCAAACTGCCTATCACCTTGCTCCACTCACCTGCCAGTACAACCACCTCTTGCTGAATCTCCCTGATGCCATACACCTGACTAGGTTTTTATTCAATTTATCACTCATTTTATCAATTTATTTTATTCAATTTATCATTCAATTCATTCATTCAACTGACATTCAATATGTCTCTTTATACTAGCCATCTGATGGGCACTACTATGTGACAACTTGGCCCAGCTCCAAAATGCTAAAGCTTGCTGGAGGGAAGGTGTGTAGGGTGCAATATAGCATGTGAAGAGCCTTTAAAGGGGTGGGTGCCCAGTTCCATGAGGGCATGAGGGATGATATAATCATCCCTGACCCTGATGCCTGTGTTCTGCTGACTTCTGGCCTTTCTCCTGCCCCCAGTCAAAGCCCCACACAGTGGACTGCCGATCCCCTGACCTGGGGCCTCTTCAGGTCTGTCTCTGCCATTACTTACCAAGCTCCATATATGGGGAGTCCTGGAATGGTTGGGCCCAGAGCATGTGCATACATCTTAAGAGATTACCTCTCTCATTAGTGATCCTGCCTAGAAGGAGTGATCTTGTAAAATCCTATTTCATTATTTACACAGGCATGTCACTGTAACACTCCAAAGCAGAAATCAGTAAAGTATAAATTCTTTCCTCAAAAGGATTTATTTAGCGAAGTACCAAAAGATCTCATTATTAAAGTGGTCTCACTGTTAAGCCAGTCACATACCACAGACCCTACAAACAACAGAATAAATAGCTTCCCCTGGATATTTTGAAGTCCATTATTTACTTAAGGTAGAATCAATATTTCATGTTAATATCATATAATGAAAAATGTCTTCATAAAAATCTCTTCCTGTTGGGGCACCCACAGCATTTCTGGACTCTCTTTTCCCAGAATGTATTACTTTTATCCTGCTTGTTATAGAGTTGGAATTTACAGGTTTCATTGTTCCACCATGAGTCCCTTCAGGACAAGGATGCCCCTTCTGAACAAGACGATGTCCAGAGAGGAGAACGTAATGCTTCTCACTCATTTTGGTGTTTCCCACAGCCCAGTGCCTGGCACAGGAAACACTCTACAAGTCAAAGATGGTAAGTTGTTTGCCCCTTGGCAAGATTTTGCCCACATATATGGATTTTATAGCTCACATGTTGTTTTAACAAATTTTAGAACTAACTTTGTATATTAAAAACTCTCACAGAAGTCTCTTTAAGAAAAAAATCAAAGCAAGCAACACTGGGTCTGAGCTCCCATCTACCTATAATCAGTTCACGCAGATAGTGGCCCTTCTAGATTGTTTTTGACAGGCTCTCTCCCTCTTGCCTGCTTAGCCCACTCCTGGGACCAGCCTGTCCTGGAGGCACTTATGTCTGGGGCCCCTGCAACTTGTACTTTTGGGAATGAATTATTCCTACGCCTTGCTCTCCTCTGCCAAACCGGACCCCAAAGCAAAAGACTATCTCAAAGCAATAGAGACAAATGAGCAAGACTGAATTGGAACACAGGAGACAGAAATGGGATGTGATAATGGAGCACAGGTGGATATCCAGACTGCAACAGAATCATCCAAGGTGGGAGACTGGAGTCTATTCACCAGCTTCCTTTTCTGTTTGATGGTTATCCCCAAGGAACATTGCCTCCCCTGCACTTTCTTGAGTTGCACCAGCATGGCAAGTTCCCAGGGCTTTGGAGAAGACGCTGGGGCTGAAAGCACGTCCTTCTTGAGGTGGGTCACTGTTACTGAGAGCTGTCCACTCATGTTAGTGCTGAAATCAGATGTGGGCTGAGAGATGTGACAAAGGTGCCAGAAATGTATGCTTATTCTAAGAAGAACTTGGTGGCCTACAAATGTTTATGCATTAACATGCATTTCAACAAATATCTATACCTAATGAGGAGTCAGTAATAAAGTATTATAAGAACAGATGCCATTTAATCCTATACACTTCTTAGATGTGGAACTCAAATCATTTAAACTTTCAAAGGTGAGGGACAGAGAGAAGCTGGGGTTGGCTTGCATGTTTTTAGCTTGGTTCAAGCAAGTAAAGGGTAGTACTACTACATGATCTAGAAAAAAATAGAGTAGGTTTAGGGGTAAGGAAGATGAATTTGGTTTTAGAAATGCCCAGCTGGGGTGCTCACGGGTTTGGGTGAAGATGTCTCACAGGCAGTTGAAGGTATGATCTTGAATCTCAAAGTAGATATGGGGCCTCAGGTACAGATTTAGGAATCATCATTTCATAGCAAGTAGTTGAATCTGGGAGCACAGATGATGATTCAGGAAGATGGATTAAAGAAGAGTAGTGGACTGAAGGTAGGACCTGGAGTCTCTGAGTGGGTAGGCTGAGAAAGAGAAACCCAGAAAAGTGATGAGCATAAAGCAAAGAAGTTCAAGGAGAACCAGGAGTGCAGGGTCACAAGGAACAAGGCAGTAAAGAGTTTCAGAAAAGAGGGAGCTATTAAAAGTGTCAAATGCAGCTGAAAAAAAAAAGACTAAAAGAATCTGGTGGAATCAAGCTCCCCTTCTTTTAGCAATGAGCTTGATAATGCACCCTTACACTGACTTTTCTCTTTCCCGAAGTCACTCTCAAAGTTCCTTCCCTCACTCCACTTCCTAGGATCATCTCTCAAATAAACTACCTGCCCCCAAGGCCTAGTCTCAAGGCTCTGCTTTCAGAAGAACCTAAACCTAAATGGTGTGGGAGGAGGAAAGAGGCAAATTAACAAATTGCTTGATGTTCGTTAATTTTTTCACAAGAAAGAATTCTACCCAGCTTCCTGATGAGTTCCTCGTCTGAGAAAAGTGAATACCCATAAAGTGATCCCCATGCCTACCAGACATACACACCACCCTCCTCCCAGATAATAATGTCTAGACCTTTGGGCAAATAGCAGCTAAAATTTGATATTTGACCAAACACAGTACTGATATGCCATGGACAGCCCAAATCCACTTTTAATATTTCAGGCATCAGATGAAGGTGAGCCCTTTGCTAGACATATGCCTCCTTTAGATCCTTGTAGAAACCAGAGGAGTGGAGCTCTGAGGAAAAGGACAGGCAGTGCCAGGGAATTGCTCCCATCCAGTAACTACCCAAATTGGTCAGAATGTACTGCTGCATGGAGTAAATAGACATCACAAGAAAGGTTTCAGAGGCCACAGGGAGACATCTGACCACTCATCATTTGTCCTAGAGGATGCTGAGGATTTTGGAGAGTTCTGGGGTCTTAGAGCATAAAACACTCCATTTACTTGCTTTGGGAGAGTTTCATATTGCCTTTTGTGTCTCATATGTAGCAGGCATTCAGTCAAAGTTTGGTAAACTAATTGAACCAGATGCTTTATTGCTCCTTCCCTGGTAACTCAGTCTTGTATAATGGTGATGACAGTGGTAGCAGTGGTGATGACTGCCATTTATTAAATGCTTGCTCTCCAATCCCCTCAACTGATAATTAAGAAAAAAAAAAAAAGCCCAGATAGATTAAGAGTCCTGCCCAAGGTAAACACCTGGCTATTGACAATGTTGGAACTTTGTCTCCCAAACCAATATTTGTTTCACAATTATTTGCTGCTTCTACTTGCTGCTATGCAGATGAGACTTTAAACCTAGGGATTTCAATAATGCATGACATTTTTAAGAGATTGAATATGAAGAGTAAAAATTATCCTATCTCCCATAAAGTAAGATGAACAATTCTCCCTGGACACTCTGAATTCACACACTGTAAAATAATGTCACAATCCATGGGCCATAGTCATCAGTCCTTGAGGTAGGACCTAGGGGAGAAGAGAGCTAATGTCCCTCAGCATTACTGAGCGTGGTGGCTCATGCCCATAACCCCACAACTTTGGGAGGCCAAGGAGAGTGGATCACTTGAGTATAGCAGTTTGAGACCAGCCTGAGCAACATGACAAAACCCCATTTCTATTTAAAAAAATAAGACCCTCCATCAGCCACCTCTACAATCTCTAGGGGTGAATATGCTTATCTATTTGCCTCAATATTCCTTACAAGTAGAATTCAATTTTCCATTTTGCCATGGCATTAAAACATCGGAAAGAACTATCTTAACAGGTATACTTGCTTGATTGGACATTCTGAACAGTCCCAGTGGAGTTCAAGCATGAAGAAGTTTTATTTTTCTCGCCAGTCACTGCCTTCTCCCTGACCTGACAAATCAACTCTTGATGATAGTTCAGTTTGAACAGATCCAGTAGATTTTCAGGCAGTTTCAGATATATAAGAATAAGTCCCATTCTAGATTCCCTTTTTCGTTTTGGAAAGTACAGGTCAGTGTAAATCAAAACTTGAATTTCACATGCAATTCAATGCTTCCAACTGGCCTCTTAGGCTCAACCCTTGGTTCAAGACCAGAAGTGGGGAAGAGGATATGGCCTGTTTTTTTTTCTCTTCCTCCATTCCTTCTCTCTTCCTTTTCTGACTTTCACTAGGGAAGAGGGAAGGGAAGTGGAGGATAGGAAACAAGCATTTCACTTAACTATACTCATTGTTTTGGTTCACTATGGGCTGGCCACCAATGTACCCATTAGGTAGAGGTGTTTCATTGCTGGCTTTCTTGTGGATTGCAGGAGTAAGTTCTTGCAGAGCCCCTTAACTGTTCCTTCACATGGTGATACACTCTGGCTGACCTCTCAAACACCTCCCTCCAGCCCTCATTCCTATCCCAGATGGCATGTCCATAATACCTTATCCTGGTCCCATAGTCTGTCAGGGTAAAATAAGAAGATCTAATTCACTTGGCCCACAGAAAACTCAATCATCCCTGCTAAGTCAAATGCAATGTGCGGGCTGCTCCATGACTGCCCTCTCTCCTCATCTTGCCTTCGGGCTACTCCAGGCAACCTCTAGACTTCAGGGTTCTCCAGGTAATCAGGAGACATGGTTTGGTTCTCACATGCTCCCAAACTCCCAAGACAGATGTCAAGAGGCAGAAGCCTTTTCATCATACCCTACTCTGCTCCAAAGGTGGCTCCAAGCAGTGCCATGGATTCTGCTGCTCCACAAACACTAGCTTGAAGGGGAGGAAGGGACTAATCTTCCCTTCTTGCAGGCACCCACCAAAATCTCTAAAAACAGTGCTCTCAGTTGGCTTGGAAGAAAATACCTCAGGATAGTAGAGGGCAAAAGCCTCTCCTAGATCTACAATCCACAACTCACATGCTTTCCGATCCCAAGGCTTTTTTTTTTTTTTTTTTTTTTTTTTTTTTTTTTTAATATAGGCTGGTAGAGGAGGTGCTAGAGTCTCTGTAGTTTTCCATGTTGTCTTCATGTGTTGTGGACCATGTCCACTGCCCTTTCTTATTTATTCCCTGCTATTCTCAATGTTGAAGCTTTATATAAAATTCTAACATAAAGATAATGACTTCTTTAAATTCTGTTAGCAGAAAACGTATATTTTAAAATCTATAAAAGGGAACATGTCCTAAAGAGAATGTTACTCCTCAGATAAAACCTAAAAGTAAAAACATAAATAAATAAATAAGTCAGATAAACTAGATAGAAAACATTCTCTGCCAAACACATCCCAGGGGCTTAAAAAGCTGTCCAGGAAAACATACACTAGCGATGCACAAGCCCTCCTAGAAGAGTGGGCCTGCTGGAGTCTGGCATTCACCTGAACAGCTTTCCTCTGTCTTTCCTTCCCCAATTACCAGACACCCATAGATACCACAGCTCAGCTCTCAATATTTGATTCAAGGGCTGCAGGATGAGATAATCCAATTTGAACACTTTTCTGCAGCTCAAAGTTGGCAATTTTTGACACACGTTCCATAGTTCTCTTATTTATCCTCTGTCCCCAAGCCCCAGTCCAGCTTCATGGGTCTGTTTGATCCAGACATCTATCTCTCTGCACCTTCCCACCACGGGACCCCCTCCACAATCTCTACAAGGTACATGGTCCTCAATTTTCTCTCCATATCAGCTCTAAAATTAAAGTTCAGGAAAAGAAAAAAGGAGCTCCCAGACTTACTAGCCAACAAAACAGCTTTTGCCTAAAACACTCTGGGTCAAAATGAAGAAAATGGCAATGAAAATCAACCAACAAAATGTCGTGTCTCCAAATATCCACATATTCATATGACTGTAGCACACAGTTTAGCACTTGCCACTGATTTTCAAAGCTGGTTGTTTTTACTGAATTTGAATGCTCACTTATTTATCTATTCTTATCTTCATAGCACTCTTGGTGCTAACACGTGGAAAGAAAAGGTGAAGCAGCCTGTTTTGTGGTCTTATTTTGCATCTAAGACTGCACCAGGCATTCTGTATGCACTGTCACAGGGACTGAGGGAAAAGATTTAGCTTTTTTTTTTCTTTTTTTGCCCCTTCCCAGCTTAAAGCTGTTTTCATCTTACACGTATTTTAGGTATTTCATACTAATGCTCAGGGCTCATCAGAAACACAATGCCATCTTTAATTTTTTGGTTGTTGAACCCGGTGCCAGGAGCAAGTCAAGAGGGTGACTACAAATCATGTTTTATTTATGCAGAGGAATAAAAATACACCCGTGTGAGTGAAGGGTGAGATGCAGCACAAGGCAGTGCATTTTTACAAGACAAACGGAAGCCTTGATTTACTTCCCATTCCCTAAATCTTTATGGCTTCCTCATCAAAAGAGACAGGTTGCTTTCTATCTCTTAGACGGTAAATATGGTTAATGTGCTGAGCAGTGTTGCACCCACTCTCGGGCACTTTATTAGGAACAAGAGTTATTTAGTGACTCTTCCTTTGTCACATAGATGAGTCCCTGAGAGATCATTGAAAGCCCTAGAAATAATGCTCAGCCCAATACACCATTGCCTGGGAGTCCTCCTGGATAACAACAGCAGCAGGAAGAGGTATGCAGGGTGTTCCTCATTTCCAGAATCCTCCTTCACTCTGGAAGTTGTATTCTCAAGGACTTCAATGGTAGAGAGGTAATTATTCATTTCAGCTTATTAATATCTTCTGAGTTCACAGTGGGGCACACGAGCAGTAGTAAAAAGAAGAGGGATGTGGTTTTTGCCCTTCCTAGCAGTATGGTCATGGACAACTAATTACCTTATTAGAAATGCTCGGGTCAACTTAAGTTGGGGTTTAGAAAAAGGTGGGCCTGGGGACACACAAAGCAATCAGAGCTCTAGGGATCCCATGCTCTGGAGTCATGCTCTCTAGCAGAAATAGAATGTGTACCACATAGCAGTTTTAAGTTTTCTGGTAGACACAGTTTTAAAAAGTAAAAAAAAGTAGGTAAACTAATTTTAATAACATATGTTTATGCTGTGTATTACCATATTTATTAACATGTAGTCAATACAAAAATTTTAGATCTTTTACCTTCTTTTTTCATGCTAAGTATTCAAAATCTGGTATGTATTATATACAACAGATGCATGTGGCTAACAGCTACTGTAATGGACATGCAGCTCTGCTCAAGCTTCAATATGCACAGGAATCATCTGAGGAGCTTGTTCAAATGCAGATTCCAATTCCTTAAGCCAGGGTAAAGCCTGAGAGTCTGGATTTCTAAGAAGCTTTCAAGTGATGGCAATGTTGATGGTCCATGGACTCTACTTTGAGAAGCAACGAACTAGGATCCCCTTCAGTGGTGTGCTGGCACTGGCTCCTGACAGCCAACTATGTCATCTCCCAAATCTACATTCATTGATGCCAGGTTGGTAGCTTGGAATCAGCCATGGTGAAAGTATTTACACAACAGCAACTGGATCACATCAGGACATGACTTTTCTGGAGAGCCAGTTGCTAAACATTTACTGGCACACCCCTGCTCATGGTCCAGTGAGTAATCCCACAGTCTGTGGCTCTTCTCTGAGTAATGGGATCATGAGTAACTCTTCTCCTTCTTATTTGCCTTCTGTTGCTGCTTCTGCTTCCACGTCTCCTTCTCCTTCTGCTGTGGTTTGAATATTTGTCCCCTCTAACCTCACGTTGAAACTTGATCCCCATTGTGGCAGTATTGAGAGGTGGGGCCTTTAAGAGGAGATTGGGTTATACAGGTTCTGACCTCATAAATGGGTCAATCCATTCACGGATAAACTGGTAGATAGCTGAATGGCTTATCATTGGAATGGGACCAGTGACCTTATAAGAAGAAGAGAGATCTGAGCTAGCACACACAGCCCCTTGAAAGCCCCATCACATGTGCCACCTCAGTACTCTGCAGGGCCCCCATGAGCAGGAAAGCTGTCACCAGATATGGCCCCTTGACTCTAACTTCTCAGCCTCCACAACTGTAAGAAACTCCTTCTCTTTATAAATTACCAGTTTCAGGTATTCTGTTAAAAGCAACAAAAAACAGACTAAAATATCTTCTCTTTTTTTTGTTTTTTTTTCTCCTTATCTGTAATAATTACTTATATAATAGTTAACATGTACCATTCATGTAATTATTTTAAAACATATTTTCAAAATAAAAGTACACAGTGCTGCCTAGTAGTTGTTATGCTATGAATGAGTTTTGTAATCCGAACAAGTCTTTGGAGTCTGGCACTCACTTTTCCCACCTATACAATGGGCATAAGCACATTAGCCCCACCTGCTTCAGGTACATGTTTGAAGACTAAAGTGAGATGATACATATTTGAATTTCAAGGTGACTTGACACAAAGCCACGGAAAACACTGAAAGTGACTAGCTACTTCAATCACCAACAGCTCCATTGTCCTGGTATGGCCAGATTCTCTTTTAGGTTAGAGCTATTATCATGGGCAGAGATGTCTTCAATTCTGGGAAGAGGTATGTTGGGGAGTGGGGACAGTTATCTTGCAATCAATTTGCCAAACTCAGATACTTGACTAAATCCTAGCTGTCCCTGATGGTTAAGAAAGCCTCATTGGCCAAAACAATATTGAAAAAAAGTTGGGGGATACAAACTTGCTGATTTCAAAACTTACAACAAGGCTGATCAAAATGCTGGCATAAGAATATATATGTATGTACATATGTTTGTGTGCATATATGTATATATCTGAACTCTCTCATATATATACACGTGTGTATAAATATGGAATACACACATACATATGGAATACACACACATATGTATATATGTATATGAGAGAGTTCAGAAATAAACTAACGTGTCTGTGGTCAGCTGATTTTGACAAGAGGGCCAAGATTATTCAATGGAGAAAGAATAGTCTTCCAATAAATGGTGCAGGAACAAATAGCCACATGCAAAAAAAAAAAAAAAAATGGATTTGGACACCTACCTCACACTACGTACAGAAATTAATTCAAAATAAATCAAAGTCCTAAATGTGAGAGCTAAAATTATAAAACTCTTAGAAGAAGACAGACATGCAAGTCTGTGTGATATCAGATTACACAATAGTTTCTTAAATATGACACAAAAAGCATAAGCAAACAAACAAATAAATTGGACTTTGTAAAAATTCAGAAACTTTGTGCATCAAAACACACTGTCAAAAAAGTTTAAAAACCCATGGAATGGGAGAAAATGTTTGCAAATCATATATCTGATAAGAGATTAAGATCCAGAATATATAAGAACTCCCACAACTAAAATAATTCAAAATGGGCAAAGGACTTAAATCGACATTCCTTCAAAGAAGATATTCAAATGACCAATAAACACATGAAAAGCTGCTTAATATCACTAATCATTTAGGAAATGCACAACAAAACCACAAGTAGATACTTTAGATCTTCTAGGACAGCTATTTAAAAAACAAATAAATAAAAACAGAAAATAACAAATGTGGGCAGAAAAGTGGAGAAAAATGAAGTTTGAGCCCTCCTGCTTTGCTGGTGAGAATGTAAAATGGTGCACACACTGTGGAAAATTGTTTAGTACTTCTTTAAAAAATTAAACACAGAGTTACTCAGCAATTCTACTCCTAGGCATATACCCAAGAGAACACTTGTACATAAATATTCACAAAAAAACTTGCACATGAATGTTCATAGTAGCATTATTTATAAATAACCACAAATTGGGAACAACCCAAATGTTCATGAACTGATGAATGGATAAACAAAATGTGGTTTATTCATAAAACAGAATATTACTCAGCACTAAAAACAGAATGAATCACTTACTCATGCTACAGTGTGGATAAATCTTGAAAACACTATGATAATTGAAAGAAGCAAGCCACGAAAGGCCACATATTATATGATCCTATTAATATAAAAAGTCCAGAATAGGCAAGTCCACAGAGACAGAATATACATTCACTGTTGCCAGTGCCTGGAGGGAATGAGGAGTTTAATGGGTTCAGGGCTCCTTTTTGAAGTAATAATAATTGCAGAGATCGTAACATTTAATCCACTCAACAAATAAGAGCAGCCATGAGCTAGATGTTGTGCTGCACGCTCAGGACAAAATGTCAAGGACAGTACTAACCATACAGTCTCTGCTTTCAGGGATCTTACTGTTTAGTCTGCACATCCATCTACCTAAGCTTCATCATCAGCCCAGCCTACTATTGTGAATCAATTAACTTCACACTCTACCAGGACCAGCCTTGTATTGGCTCAAGATGTTGGCTGAGGTTGCTACTGACACTTAAATTTTTACATGTGAATGTATGTCTACATTTATACGATATACTTTATACTGTGTTAGTTTGCTAAGACAACAGAAATTTATTGTCTCATAGCTCTGGAGGCTAGATGACCAAGGTGTCAGCAGGGCCATGCTCCCTCTGAAGGTATAGGGAAGGCTCTGCTCCAGGTCTCGCTCCTAGCTTCTGGGCGTTCTTAGGCTTGTGGCAGCATACCTTCAGTCTTCACACTGTGTTCTCCGTGTGTGTGTGTGTGTGTGTGTGTGTGTGTGTGTGTGTACATTTCTCCTTCGTATAAGGACACCAGTCATATTGCATTAGGGACCACCCTACTCCAGTATCACCTAATCTTAACCAATTACATATGCAATGACCCTATTTCCAAATAAGGTCACTGGGGGGTACTAGGGATTAAGACTTCAGCATGTGAATTTTGGAGAGACACAATTCAACCCACAAGACACACAAACGTGCACACACGAGGGTATGGTGTTTACAAAACTCACCTTAATATTATCTCTAAGAGATTAAAAAGGCAATTTATTTTTGTTCCTGTGCTGCAGAAAAGACTGTTGAGGCTCATAGAAGTTAAGGGATTAGGGGACTTTTGAGGCTCCTAGTGGGACACACTTTGTCCCCTGTTGGAGCAGCATGTCTCTTCTTGTGCCATCACTTCTGCTGTTGCAATCGCCAACAAGCAGTCAAATTCCTGAGGGTTCTGACCTTGGCCAACCCAGGTGTCAAGATGGTGGGCAGTCTCTGAAGCATTTCTTAGACTGTGCTGACAGCATCCTGGCAGCAGAGTTGGCACTGGGATAAATGCCTGTTCCAACACATGGCAGTCCGCTCAGACTGCCTTCTCCAGCAGCTGAGAGCTGTTGGCAGCTGTGGGTACAGAGAGCCAGTGAGTTGAGTCCATAGAAACTGTGGTATAACACATTTCCTACTGAAAGGACAAGCTTCCCATCAATCCAATTCCACTTAAAGCTTGCTAGTTACCACATGTTTCTGTGTCTTCAAAATCTTCATCAGCTCCAAATTTAATTTATTAGAAGCAGCATCTGAAAATCTGATATAATCTACTCTTCATGCTAGATTAGAGAACAAAATATTTCTCTAATCTATTCCCAGGACAAAATTATTATCTTTAAAACATTGCCTTAAAAGAATAAGACTGTTGTCTTCAAACACTTGGGGAGGTAATTAGCTCTGCAAAAACTCAAATAAATGCATAGCACATAAGTGTCCCCTCCCAAAAATAGGTCATAGGAACATGGACATCCAGACAACTTAGCTGAAAATTCAAAGCAGAAAAAGAAGATTTCTACCCAAGCCACCCACTCAGAGGTGGCAGCATAGACATGCTGGAAAGGGAGGAAGGGGCCAGAAGTGCTACCCCTGCCTTGGGTCCAACTGTGGAGCCTTGGCTAGGTTCCTTCTCTCCCTGAGCCTCAATTTCCCCAGTTGCAAAGTGAACGGGTAGGATTCAAAGATCTGCAATGTCCCTTCTGGTTCTAACATTTTGCCTGGGAAAGAAATCAGGTAATAAATTAGCAACAAGCTCTCTAAATGAACAGCAGATTCCAAACAGGCACATAACTTCCATGCTGCCGAAAGTCACCAAGTTCCAGTAAATACTTCCTCCCACAGAACTACCTTAGACACTGTAAAGTCCTGAGGATCAAAGATGCAAGACTCTGAGGCATCACACAGTACTGACTCTGATTCTCCTGAGAACATGTAAGCCAGCAGCCCTCAACTCCCAGGCTATGTAAGCAGTGTCAGATATGGAGACAATGCAGACTATAGGAGCACGAGCTCTCTCTCAGAGAGGATGGGGATTCTGGGGAGAGGCAAACATTGCTATAGACAAAGTGCACCAAAGCACAATGCTCACCACTAAAAAGTTACACAAGTGTCTCACAATTAGTCATTCAAAGAACTGAACTGAACCCCAGGAAAGTGAAAATCACATTCAATAATAAATACCTATATTAGAGATTGCAGACTGGCCATCATTGGGCCAGATTTGGGCAGGAGATCTGTTTTGTTTCATCTGCATGTGTTGTCCTAAAGAATTCATTCATTTTCAACCTTGAAAAATTGGGAGAACATTTTACATAAAAATATGGATTTTCTGCTTCTCTTGAAAATTAGGTTATTTGCTAACACAGGTCCTACATTCTTACCTGGCCACCACCATTTGGGGCTGAAGAGCACTTGCTTGAACCCATGATAAATGGAACAGGACTCCCCAGTGCTACACAGGCCCTGCCGTCAGTTTCACTGGCCTGTGGTCACTCTGAGAGCTCACCCAGGAATAAAGTGAAAGAAGCCCAATCACAGCAGCGTTGTATTTAGAAAGATACAGCCTGAGTTTTGTCTTTGCAAAATGTTCATCTTCCTAAATGATAACCATGGACCAAGGCAGCCCCCATTGAAATCATCAATTTGACAGTAAAAAAAGATACTGTAAGTTGAATGATCACTAGGAAAGGAACTATTGAATTAAAAGTGGCAGATCATACTGTGGAATGTTATACAGCTACTGAAAAAAAAATCAGATCAGTGGCTCTCAAACAGGGACAATTTTTGTCCCCCAGGGAATATTTGGCAATGTCTATAAACATTTTTGGTTGCCACAACCAGGTGTGATGGGTGACTGTATGCTAATAAGTAGAACAGGGGTTCTCAACCCCCAGGCTGTGGACTGGTCAATGGCCTGTTAGCAACATGGCCGCACAGCAGGTGAGCAGCTGGTGAGCTTTACCACCTGAGCTCTGCCTCCTGTCAGATCAGCTGTAGCATTAGATTCTCATAGGACCACAAACCCTGTTGTAAACTGTGCATGTGCGGGATCCAGGTTGCATGTTCCTTATGAGAATCTAATGCCTGATGATCTGAGGTGAAATAGTTTCATCCTGAAACCATCCCCTCCCCCATCCACATCTGTGGAAAAACTGTATTCCACGAAACCAGTCCCTGGTGCCAAAAACGTTGAGGACTGCTGAAGTAGAGGACAGCAGTGGTACTGCTAAACATTTTACAATGCACAGAACAGCCCCTGTAGATAATACACAGGATGGCCCAGGGACAGCCCCTGTGCACTCTCAAGTAATGAAGCCGTTATCCCACCCAAAGAGCCTATAGTGCTGAAGTTGAAAAACCATGAGTTAGATCCATACTGGTTAACATGAAGAAATTTCCAAAATGTTAACTGAGAAAAGCAAGATGTAGAATAGTGTATACACACCACTCTTAATACAATGACACACACACAAAAAAAACCATGCCTATGAATCTGATAAACAGTAATAATTTACATGAAATTAGATATTTCTAGATCCACATGCATAAAAAGTTATATAAAAGAATAGGTCACCAAATGTTAATGAGAGTAATCCCAGAATGTTGGCATTCCAGGTGTTTTCTCCTTTTCTCCTTATATTTCCTGGTATTGTACAAGTAGTTTTAAAATGAGTATATATTATTTGCAGAATCAAAAAAATAGTATAGATGTTTTTTCATTGTGAAAATAATCACTAGATAATTCTTACACATCACCTTCAACACAAGGTTTACCAGCCACCTCACCAAATCTTACGCCTGTATCATTAACAGGGACAATCGTAATTGGCATCTCCCTCTTCTCCCTTCTCCTACCTGACCTTGGAAGGGCTTTTCTCACCAAGGACCAGAAAAAGGACAGGTCTGTCTTAGCAAGAGGAGTCCAGATGGCTAATCAGCTAAAGAGTCAGCACCTGACAGTCAGGTGGTACTCAATAACTGCCCATCTTACAAGACCACAGCTCCTCCCTCCTCTTCTGGTCAATACGTTTCCCCTGAGTAAAAAAAAACTCTCAGGGAGATAGGAGGGAAAGAAGACATGGGCCCTACCCCTAACAAGCTTACACACTATTTTTATTATTATTATTATAACTTAAGTTCTAGGGTGCATGTGCACAACGTGCAGTTTTTTTACATATGTATACAAGTGCCATGTTGGTGTGCTGCACCCATTAAGCTTACACCCTATTTAAGAGATGTGCAAAACACACAACAGAACTTGATGAAGTTCAAGAGCTCTCAGCCCAGCTCTGCCTGGCATCAGATCAGCCTCTTTGTCTTTATATCATGCCAACCACTTTGTGGTCCACAGGGTAGGGCTTTCTGCAGTGTCAGAGACTCCAAAAAGCTGGAATTCAGTTAGAATGCATTTGTATCTGCTGGAGCAAACACCAGTACAGGGCCAAAGCCTCCTCCTGCAATCAGCTCTCAGCTTCCCTTTCCTGGGCATCATAGCATCAGCATCAATGGGTTGAATACAAAGTGGCATCAAGCTCTGTGACCCCCCTCCCATCCCCTTGTGCACATGTCTTATTAGTAGGGCTAAAAGCAGAATCGGTCTAACCCTAAATTGAGTGGGTTTGCATGTATTTGTACATAATTATATGAATGTGTAAAACTGATTTGTGTGTAAACACAGGCAAGAGTTAGACCATGCACATCAACAGGCAAAGGTTTTAGGACACGTGAGAGGGGGATCAGTGTAAGAATGTATATATAGTATTCAGTTAAACTTCAAGCTGGAGAAGTCAGCCAACGTGCATAAAAATAAAAATGAGCTTCTGAATCATGCTTTGTACCAGGCATGCTAGATGCTCTTCAAGCATGCCTTCAACCTTCACAACGTATCTGTAGAGAAGGTAGTTAATAGATAAGGAAACTGAGGCTCATTTAATAAATAAAGAAACTGAAGCTCAAAAA
The DNA here is from genome assembly GCF_001698545.2 of Rhinopithecus bieti. NCBI lineage: Eukaryota > Metazoa > Chordata > Mammalia > Primates > Cercopithecidae > Rhinopithecus > Rhinopithecus bieti. The sequence continues at coordinate 402,176 of NW_016809075.1, forward strand.
ATTTAAATATATCATCTAGGTTCACGCAGCTATTATGTGTCAGAGCTGAGATTCGAACCCATGCTTGTTTACATTCAATGTTGTTTCTGTTACACCATGCTTTCTTCATGATTACTCCCCATAAGGCAAGATATTTCAAGCAAAGGGCAGCTTACAAGGTCAGTCAGAAGAGTTACAATCAAAAGCTGGTGTTTTCTAGAGTTTATGCCTGTACCAAATACTTGTCTGCCTTTTGATAAAAATAAACAATTGATTATATGCTATTATGTAGGTAAGATGTAATATTCAAAGCTAAATATACAAAGTATCAATATTGGGAGATTCACTTGAGTGAAACTAGAGGGTTTTATGGTTATGAGTTTAGCCAGCAGTTTCACTTTTCCTAAAGTATGATGAAATAGCCAATTACATTGGGGCAAATAATAGAAAAATCCAAGGAAGGTTATCATCAATTTCATATCTCCAGTTCACACAGGGATTGTTAATTCTACTTATTGAAGTAAAAAAGTGGTGCTTATTATGATTGAGACTTCATGTGAATTTTCTGTAATGGGCAGGTAAACATCAAATTAAAATGCCCCAAACAAATACAACGGGCATGTGAATCTCAGCTGGCTTCTCTTAGACCAGCTTCTCATTAAACACAGAAACAGGTCTCCTAGGAGCCTCCAGGTCAGGCTGTCTTGCTTGGGTTGTGATGACTGTTTTGCCAACTCCATAAACAGTGTTTCTCATCAGTGTTTGTACTTTTTAAAAATGTATTCTCTGTTTGGTGAATATTCTCTATGCAGTTCCTCCTCAAAAAACAAAACAAAAAAATTAATACTAGACCTTCCTACTGATAATCTCTATTGCTCCAAAGATAAAGTCTATCTTCAGAGGTTTTTGGGTTTTTTTGTTTGTTTTTTTTTTTTTTTTTTTTTTTTTT
>NW_016809075.1:405697-408849 GCF_001698545.2 Rhinopithecus bieti
TTTTTTTTTTTTTTTTTTTTTTTTTTTTTTTTTTTTGGTTTTTTTGCAGTTTTATTTAAGAAAATCAGTGTTTAGTTTTATTTGGTTTTGACTTAAAGTAGTATCATAATAGTGAATGTGCTTTTCAACCCACCTGTCCCTTCCTCAGGGAAATCCTGATTTTTCTCTCTAGGATGTCTAAGCACCCAGGTTGACAACCACAGTCTTGATACTTCATTAACACCAGAAATAGGAGAGGAAAATGTCTAATTTCTGCAGGATTGGTGTATTTTCCCTCATTCTTGGTGGAAAGGGAAGTGCTTGAGAGAGAGGAGCTGAGACAGGAGCAGAAGGAGGCTGTACACCTCCCCTCAGAGGAGCAGTCCCTCTATAAAAGACCAAAAGCAGGCAGAGAATACTCAGACTTGCCCCTGCTTACCAAGGAGACTGAGTAAATGTCCAGCTCAGCATGAAAGTGATAAAGCCCAAGTGGAGTCCACAGACTGCTCATCCTCATTCCCTCTCCATGCTAGGGAAGCAGGCCAGGTCTTCATTTGTAAGAGAGAAGGGATTTATGAGAGATCGACCAAAAAAAAAAAAAGAGAGAGAGAGAGGGAAATGATGACAACGGTGAGAAGACTGACTTATGAAGGGATAAGATAGAAGAGGAGAGGGAGGAAAAAAGAGCAACCAATGGAGCCACCCAAGAAGTTTAGATCATAAAGAAAAGGAAGGATCACAATGACTCTTTTTGCATTAGTAACAATAACTACCATTTATTGGGCCCTTGCCATGTGAGGTAGGGATGAATGGATGGATGAATATATAAATAGGTATGCAGCTATACATATATGTACATAGATTTCCCAAGTAGCTGGGATTACAGGCACTGCCACCACGTCCAGCTAATTTCTGTATTTTTAGTAAAGACAGGATTTTACCATGTTGGCCAGGCTGGTCTCAAACTCCTGACATCAGGTGATCCACCCACCTCGGCCTCCCAAAGTGCTGGAATTACAGGAGTGAGCCACTACGCCCAACCCAAAATAGATATTTCGATACCCATTTTCCCCTGCAGAATCTGAAATTCTCTTAGCTAATTACTTCTCCAAGGTAGCAGAACCAGAATTTAAACACAGTTTACCTGGCTCCAAATCCTATGCTGTTGATTACTATACCAAGAATGTATACACTTAGTTGCATATTTTCTTGTTTAAATTTGTCATCTTGAAATACGACACTGTTCCAATGATGTTACCATTTATGAAAATGCTCTAGGGACCCACTTTTGAAATTTCCATTCTAGCCTTGAGTACATTCTTGATTATCTTCAACAATGACAGAGCCTTGTGCTTTCAGAGCAGAGCTTACTTAGGGGACAGCCAGAAGTCACACAGAGCAAAACTGGTAAACACCATAGGTGAAACTGTTGGGTGATAATCATTTAAAGTTTAAGAGAAAACAGCGTGATTATTTTATGTGTTTTACTGACTGTCTCAGAGAAATCCCCAAAGGAGAACTGCTATCAGATTCTGAGCCAAGGCCCCATTGCTGCAATAAAAAGGGACCTAAGATTGCCCCTTCAAACTTCAACATTGAACTGGTATAGTTAAAATACTATGCTTGTGACAATAAAGTCACACTTTATTCATCCTTCAAGGCAAATCAATTTGATGTTGTTTTAACTACTGCTGAATGGAACATTCTATAAAAAGAAACCAAAAAACTGAGTGAAAACCTAATAGTCTTTGATGTTAATTCTATTAGGTCACCTGGTGCCCTGACTTCTTGCTGAAAAGTCCAAAGAGAAATGATAATGACCTTGGGACATTATTGCCCTTAATCTGCAAACTTCTGATCACTGTGAGCACCATTATGGATGATAAGGCATTTGGGATAGAATATTCAGCCCATCTCCCTGTGCTTAGACTGATTGACCTCTGAGAATCTAACAGGGTTTTCTCTAATGCATTTAAAGAATGGCATCATATTTGGGCTGGAGAGGTGCTTGTGCTGTTTATGGTCCATGTAGCAGGTGCTCTCCTCAAAATGGTTACTGCTTTTCTCAAAAGCTGTCAATTTTCATTACAACAGTGAACTGAAGGAGGGTTGAAATGTCATAGGAAGAGAAAATTACTGGGCAGCCCCTTTTTTCTCCCATTAGAATTTCAGCAAAGCAAGTGAGGCAAGGGCAGACAAGATAATGAAGGGGTTGCACAGGCATTTATTTCACTTTTATTTTTCCCTTGAGAAAGTGTTAATAAAATTAGCAGTGTTCCAATAACAGCAAGGATTATAAAAGATACATTTATCAACAATGTACAATTTTCCTACTGGAATGTATAATAAAACTTTTCAAATGCAAATCTTCCATCAATGAACGTACAAAGGGGCAAGATAAAAAGGAGGAAAATGACATGAAGCTAATTCTCTGTCATCTCTGAAAACTAGATGGATTAACATTGTTTAAAGTTAACTGATAAATCTCCCAAAACTTAATTTTAAACTTTCATTCAGTTTTCTGTGTCAAGGCTTTAGCCAAAGCTGCTTACAAATCATGCTAATTCCTCTGAATTTCAGGGATTGGGTCAAAATCAGCAACGCCTTCTCATTGCCTGCCACACAAAGTCAAAAATCCTCTTATATCAGGTACTTTCCAACAATTAAAGCCCTTTGTAATCCAGTCCACACTGTCTCCCAAAGTCACTTCTCCTGTTTGCTCATAGCACATCCCAGCTGAAAAAAAAAAAAAATGATCCCTTGAAGGTCTATGATGCTCTCTTCTCTATCTTATTTCTGTCTAACTCTTCTTCATCCTCCAAAGTCTTTACAACTAAGATACAACCTCTCCTCAGCCTATGCATTAGGAAAAACCTAATGCTTTTTCCTTCTAGGTTTCACCCACCTCCTACTCTTCTCACATAATCTAGACCACCAAATCAGAACCTGATAACAAACTGCCCTGGATGGATCACAACTTTTTCATGGATAGCACTTTCTAAGAAGAACAGCAAGTTTTCATTAAGCAGGGACTGCACTGGACACAAACATGTGATCAGCATTTGTTGACTGAATGATGGATCCTATAGCTCAATTCCTCCTTCGGTGGAGGAACAAAAGGGAGGAGGAAAGGGAGGGAAGGGAGGGAGGGAGGGAGGGAGGGAGAGAGAGGG
>NW_016809075.1:409130-433118 GCF_001698545.2 Rhinopithecus bieti
GGGAGGGAGGGAGGGAGGGAGGGTGGGTAGAAACTCCATAAACTGGAAAGTCAATGTTTAAATTACTAAGAGTTTACTAGATATATAGGAAAAAACACAGATGACCAATGTACTTTACATTAAAAGTGTTTTGAAAAGTGTGATAATTTGTTAAAGGGTGATTCAGCAAGTCTTAATTTAAAGGGTACTTCCAGGAAAAGCAAATATAAAACATAAACTATTTCCCCAAATCAAATACTAAAACTGTAACTACGCTGAAAATTTTCCCCAAAATCATTCTAAACTCAAAAGAGTAAATTAAAATCATTATTGAGATATTCAGACATGCTGATGATGTTGCTCACCCCTGCTGCTAATCAATGAAAACACTGAAGTACTGAAGTCTTCCAGGAACATCATGAGCACCATTTTCACACAACCATTTGAAGTCTCCGTCTGTCTTTCTATAGGCAAAAGCTGCATGTGCCTTTTGTGACAAACCCAAGGAGATGTTGCCTTTGGCAAGAATGATGTCAAAGTTTCTACCAAACCAAAACAATTTCAATTCCTTGAAAATACCAAGTAGCAGGTTAGAAAGCTGAACTGGTGCTAATCTGGACATGCCAAAATCCGTGATATTTTGTGTAATGAAACAGTGTCCATCTTGCTGAAGTAAACCCCATGAGTGCAGCACCATTTCTCACCTCGTCATGTTCATGGCAGCGAAGTTTCATAAGCACAGGGGCTGAGATTCAGCCCACAGCAAGTCCCCAGGAGTGATTCTATAACTGTAACATGTGGTATGTCAGCCAACTTTTTCATCTTTTACTTACAACTTTTACTCAGAACTTTTACTCAGCAATATTTCTGAGAGCAACTCTGACCTGGGACGGTTATAAATTTCAACATGTTACCAAGACATGCTTTTAGGAGATTAAGTACCAAAATAATACATGACACATGTCTCTAACCCATTCCCATCCCACAAAATATCCTTGAAAGCGTGTATGTATTTGTTTGAAAGATCATAGAAATAGAGAAGACACAGGCTCTGAAAAATACTGAAAAAAAGAAAAAAAGAGAAAAAAAGTAGCACAACATGGAAGATGACTACATTTCTATTTCCTTCTGAACACAAATGACTACAAAAGAATTGGCACAGGATGGCAAATTAAAATCAAACTTACTCACCCAGGATGCAGTTGTCACACTTAAAAAAAAAAAAAATCTGGAGACCAATTGTACTTCAGTTAGGGAGTCAAATTAGCATTCATCAGAACTACCTTCATATCCCTATGACTAGATAATACCTCCACCTTCCATTTTGCTTTGTCAATTGGCCTCTTGTACATGCAAAACACATTTATGGAAGGATGATCAATCATTTCTAAGATTCCTCTTGTATGCAACAACTATTTACTGAGCAATTGTTGTATTTCAGGTCTTGTGAATGAGACAGACCCCATCCCTGCCCTCAGGGAGCCTATAACCCAACAAACATAGAACCACCAATTAGAAGTGAGATTTGTGCTACTATAAAGTACAAAGGGCTTAAAGAAAGCTATTCCAATGTAGACAGAGCGATCAGGAAAGATTCCACTGAGGTAATGAAATCCAAGCTGAATTTTAAATGGAGTAGGAATTGGATAACTGAAGTGGGGTGGGGATGAGAAAATGTCTCCAGCAGAAATAACTACATCTGTCAAGAAAAAAGGCAGGAAAGGACGGGCTGTGGGGCAAATGGGGGCAAGATCAGGAGCAAGGACACTGAAGGGCTCTTGCAGTAATCCAGGAAAGAGAGTAATAGCCTGCACTAGGTAGATGGGAAGAAGAAAACAGATTCAAGCAATATTTAGGATGCAGAAACCATTGGTGTCTGTCACGGACTGGATGTGCAGAATAAGGGAGAGAGAGGAGCCCAGGTAGACTCAGAAGTTACTGGTTTGAGGATCTATGTTGGTGTCAGGACCACATACCAGGAAATTTCAGGGCTGTGCTGAGGGGTGGGTGAATAGAGGTTACAATACTGAACATCAGATTTAATGTCCTGAAAACAGGACATGTTTTTAGTTCATTTAGACCTAGAAATGAGTTGACAAAGAAATTTAGAAACTTCTCCACTGGTCATAGACCTACGTAGTTTTAGGCCAGTAAGGAATTACGCAGACTTTCAAAGTGAAATAGCAAGTCTATGGGAAGCGGCCACCCAGAATTTGAAGGTAGAATATTAGTTCTAACAATTTAACTGTTACTAGAATCATTAATATTTCTAGAAACAAGTGATTTATCCACTTACGTTCTGGGCACATGTTCCAAGGTTCTGTTAAAAACAGATTTCACACTGAATGTGAGCATTCTTGAGCAAACAAATCCATCAGTTGCTACAGAATTTATGTTAAGATTTCAGAAAGCAGAATTCTGCTTGTGGGAATGCCAGGGGTCTTTTGAATTTTTTCATTGAACAGGGACCCCTGGAGTTTTTATTGATTGGACAAGATCAAGCAGAAAGCTTTCATTTACCCCAACTGTCTACTTCCTTTGTCATATGCCTTAAAAGATAATTCACTTAATTATTTTAGCCCTGATGAGAAGAGTGTGGTAATAACATTTTTTAAATTGCCTATTCTTAAACAATTCTTTCACAGAAAAATAATCAATTCCTGAAGCCCCTGGATCACACCTCACCTTCAGCTACAGCCTTTGCTCAGCACGTGATTTTTTCTTTTCTTTTTAATGTCACAGGTTTCAACTCCAAAGAGCACTGCCAGATCTCTCTCTTCTCTAACATAATCTCCTCTTTCTGCTTTGAATGAACATTTCCTCCTAGGGCATACAATAAATAACACAAGAGAGCAGCTGGGAAAGATAAATGGGCACTTTACAGGTGATTTGGAAATGCAGAGAAACACAAAAATTCTGGGGAGACAGAGGTGCAGGCACAGAAGTGAGGTTAGGAAATAGAGGACAAGGCTCACTATATATGGCCTTAATGTCGCTGTGATACATAATTTCTAGTAACAGAGTTTAATAAATCCAGACCAAATTGATAGGGGTGTGGCTCTCAACAGCCAGGAGACTAGTGCCTTGGCCCAAAGGCCCCTCACCCATGGGGTAAGGATGGGGAGGGGGCTGTGCTGCATTGCAATGTTGCAGCAAATATTTATGCACAGCAAAAGCCCAGGAAAATTCTATTTAATGTTATAAACAAAAGGATATTCCAGCATCACAAGCCGACCTGTGTATGTGCCTGAAGTTAGTTCTTTGGAGGCAGCCTGCTCTCTTCTGCCAATATTCTGGGACTCCTATGGAAACAATATTTTTTTCTCTCTGCTATTAAGCACTCAGTTTTCAAAAGCAAGCAGAAGGGATATTGAGGTAATTTTTAAAATGTTCTTCATAAAGAGATTTAATTAACAACTATCAGCCCACCAGTCAGTTATTTAACAACTGAATTGTCACTCAGCCCAATAAGGACCAAGGATGCCTGATTTCAATCAATGCATAAGTATTACATTGGCCAAGAAGGTTAAGGAGAAAAAGCTCTACTGTGTGGATACAATTTTTGTCCACGTGACACACCTCTTCTTAGTCTGGGGTTAATGACGCTAATATAGAGACTGCGGTCCATTACACCATTTGAAGCCTTCGTCTCAACTGAGAAATTACTCAGGAAGCTAGAACAGAGGAAGTTGTCACTTGGTTTGTGTTCATCTGGGGGATTTAGAATCAAACCCTAAGTCTTGATTCTGGTGACAGAATCCTTGCCAAGCCTCCTTTGATAGCCTGTCCAGCGTCACAGGTCCTATGGCACCGAGGCCCTGCTTTGCCATTATCATTGACCTCACCTACCCCTTTCTGCTCCAGTGACTGGCATCTTGTCTGTTGTCTACTGGGTGGTTGATGGAAATATACAATAGACACAGTTAGAGAACATATTCATTCAACAGCTATTTATTGAATAACCTCTATGTGCAGATACTGTTGTGGACACTGTGAAAATATCTAGAAAAAGTTATGGACTTGTATGCTTATGGGGAAAACAGATAACAAAAAGATGTAAAGTACATTTCATGGCAAACAGGGAAATTTAATAAAATGTCACAAAAACGAAGGAACACAACAGACACCCATATGGAAATATGATCCCCAAGTCCCCACAGGAATGTGCAGCCACTGGTGATACTGCCCATGATGGGAGAGGGCACAAGAAAGTGTAAAATGGCTTCCTTTGCCATCCACATGGCTGCCCAGAGTGTCTGTAGGCTTTGGCTGCAAGCCTGCATCCTCAACAGGTGTAAGAGGAACTACTCGTGTGGATTATGAGACAAAAGAAATAAAAATCAGTTTTCCTGGCCTAACGTTCTTCAGCAGACCCTAACCTCAGGCCTGATTGGAATTCCCCCTAAGTCAGAGGACTTCCTAATGTCTTTTTTGTGATTACCTTCAAGAGAAATACAGGAAGAGGAAGGCATTTTTCACTGAATATTGCAATGACTATTTCATACTAGAAGTAACACTCTCATTAGGTTAGATCTTGAGTTTTAGATTTGGTTTCAAAGATACAACAAATCAGAGAAAATGTAGATGAATCAATGAGACCCAGATAGAAATAGGTTTTGATTTCTAGTATTGGTTAAATGCTTTCCTAAATAAGTAAACTAGCGAACACAACAATGAGATAGCCATTCTTCTGCCTTAGGAGAAAATAAGCTATGGAAATCGTTTGTTATTGCATCTGAGAAGGGGTGGACCAGTCATAGTTTAAGGACAGGTGTCATGGATAAACTCATCATAGAGGAAGCTTATCGAGGACCTCAGCACGGTGACTGTAGTTAACAATACTATACTGTAGATTCGAAATTTGCTAAGAGGGTACATCCTAATAAGAAAGTACATGACCAAAAAAGGTACTATGATGATATGTTAATTAGCTTGACTGTGGTAAACATTTCACAATGTATTTGTATAACAAAACATCATGTTGTACACCTGAAAACATACAATTTTTAATTATACCTCAATAAAGGTAAAAAAATTAAAAGAATGCCTCTGGATTTTGGCTGAAGAGATATTTCAAAGTTACAGAAGATGCGCTTGTAAGGGCTTTCTAATAACCAAATTGTCAGATGATCCAGAAGCCTCAATTTCCTCTACAGAATGTAGGTCTGATGCTTGTGGCACCATCCAGGCATGTGACTATGAGGCCACTTTGAGAAGCCTTCACACCTACAAGAGCATGTTGAATATGTCTTAGCTTGTTGTTAACAGTTTTACATGCTGTTGAAATTATGTAGCCAAATATTATCTAAGCAGATGAAATGTGAGTGAAAAAAAGATATTGAATTATATGATAATTAAGTGAAATGCTTTGGAAAGATTCCCATGCGCGTTTAATTAGGTGAGGGTAAAAGATTTGTAAAAGACTGGGGAAATGACCATACATATCTAGAAGGGTTCTATAGTCAGATTGCTTTACAAAGGTCTAAGCTTTTCTTGCATCTCAAGAGATAGAAACTGGGTGCTGTAGGCAATGCGTATGCAAGAGTATTGAATCCTCCCAAAACCCTCTCATCCCACGAAAAAAGACCTTGACTTTATATCATAAGGTTGGGGCCAGGCGTGGTGGCTTAAGCTTGTAATCCCAGCACTTTGGGAGGCCGAGACAGGTGGATCTCAAGGTCAGGAGATCGAGACCATCCTGGCTAACACGGTGAAACCGTCTCTACTAAAATAAAATACAAAAAACTAGCCGGGCGAGGTGGCGGGCGCCTGTAGTCCCAGCTACTCAGGAGGCTGAGGCAGGAGAATGGCCTGAACACGCGAGGTGGAGCTTGCAGTGAGCTGAGATCCGGCCACTGGACTCCAGCCTGAGCGACAGAGCGAGACTTCATCTCAAAAATAAAAAAGGTTGGAAAAGGGGGTACACATTCACAGAATTTTATACTCAAATCAAATGGTGAGCTATGTATGCACCATTTATTCAGATTCCCCTTTAACTAATCTTTAAAACAACTACCAGTCCTGTCACATCAGGTAAGAAGGCCTTACCATCCACCCACTCTTACCTTTACCCCAGAGCTCAACTGAGAAATTACTCAGGAAGCTAGAACAGAGGAAGTTGTCACTTGGTTTGTGATAGAAAACGTAACAAAGAGGCCAGTGCTAGAGTTTCTCTTGCTTTCTGCTGGTTTTCATTTTAATCTTTAAATATATATATATATATATATATACACACACACACACACACATACACACACACATGTATATATATATGCCATGTGCTTTTGAAGTTTCTGGGTCTATGTAGAATATTTATAGAAATACAGCGCATAATTAAAATCAATAGCAACAAATAGGAATCATAAATTACCTACCAAGCTGAGCCCCATTCACCTTCAGCAGGTCACTACACAGATTCAACACCGCCAAGCTCTCAAATGGTCAGTTAAGCAAACAGCGTGTGTAGGATCCGGAACCATGGTTCTGGTGTGATACACAGAGGAGATTAGACATGGTTCCTTTCTCTGCAGAACTTACAGTTCAATAATCAAGCCGGGGCCATCAAGTTGCATTTAGTTTTCTGTAATGGCAGCAAGTCAGGATTAAGGAGAAGAGGAGGGATGAAAGGAGCCAATTTTGTGCTTTCCTCCTTCAGTAATTCCATGTTCACTGCCAAATGGATATCAGAAAGTAGAGATCACGAGGGTGTAAATATTTTGTAGACTACGACTGTAGAAGGGTTTTTCTTAGATTCATAAGATGTTAAAACAGGAATGGGGATCTTAGAGACATCCTGCCTCTCTACCTTGTTTTACAGATATGGAGACCAAAACACAAAGTCATTAAGCGAGGTAACCCTGCTTCTTAGGAGCAGTGTTAGGAGCAGAAGTCAGATACATCCTACCTTTTAGTCCAGTGCTCTTTCTAGAATGCTGCCCAGCATGGCTGTCCCTCTTTTTGGCTAATATTATTTAGCATGCTTTTTTTTTATTTTGATTCATTTCACTACTCCAAAACTATCCAGAACATAGTTTGATCAGAACCCCTAAAAGCTCATTTCTAAACAAAGTCAAAACTCCCAGATAAGTTCATTTAAAAATTGCAACTGGTTGAAGAAAAGTTTAACAGATTGAAGAAAATGTCAGCTTCAACAAAAATTTCATGCCAATTGTTTGGTTTCATGTAGACAAAATACTCACAGTTCTGAAAGAACTGTTGACTGAGTTATCTACCTTCAGAATGCACATCCCATTTACCTGGACAGAAGAATTACTCAGCTTTCTTTCACTCAGCATATACTCCTTCCCTTCAAAAAAAAAAAAAAAAAGTAAACCTCGCCGGAATTATTACAAGAATTTTTTGTTACTTTTTGTAATGCTGGTGTCTGAACACTTCAATGTAGCAACTATTTTGTGAATGCCTATGGTTTCCCAGGTACTACGTGAACAGCCACCAAGTACCAGGTTAGTGTCGTGACATCAAGAAAAGGATCTCACACCTCATGAAGCTTGCAATCCAGTCCTAGAAACTGTACCCAAATCACAAACACAGATTGGATGGTGGCAAGGGATACAATGGAGATAAGAATGACCTGGAAACACAGAGAAAAAGAGGGACATGGGGAGAAATTTCATAGATAAGATTATCTTTGAGCTGGCCTTGGAAATGGGAGAAGATACTACCATAGAGATCAACCACCATGACATTTTTTTTCTGCTCTCTACTCCCTGCACATCTCCCTTGAAACTTGCATTCCATTCCTCACCTCTAAATTAAAACTGTTCTCAAGAAATTCTCCAGTGACCTCCTAGTTGCCTGATTCAATTGTCATTTTTAGTCCTGACCCCAAATTATCTCTTTGGAAACCCTGTTGTTGATCTCGACCTTCTTGATTGAAATTCTTCTCTGGTTTTCATCAGCTCTCTCCTGCTTCCCTCTCTCTGGAAGCTCCCTCTCAATCTCCTGGTTCTTGGTAATGCCTTGCTCATTCTTTTTCCTTTTCCTTTTTTTTTTTTTTTTTTGGCACAATACAGTCTGCCTAGATGATTTTACCGCCTCCACGACTCCAACCCCTACCTTACATTGACACTGAAAACACGTAGATTTAAATTTCTAGTTTCCTACCTCTTTTTAGCTAACAAATAATAGTTGTATAAATTTATAGGCTAAAATGTGATGTTTTGATACATGTCTACAATGCGGCACGATTACATCAAGCTGGTTAACCTATGTGTCTCCTCATTTACCTTTCATTTTTATGATGTGACATTAGAAATTTGCCCCCTTAGTTATTTTGAAATTTGTAAAACATTATTATTGACTATCATCACCCTGCTGTGCAGATCTCAAAACATATTCCTCTATCTGAAACCTTGTACCCTTTGATCAACAACTCCCTTTGCCCTCCTTGCCCCTGGTAACCATTGTTCTACTCTTTACTTCTATGAGTTCAACTTTATTCAATTCTACATGTAAGGGAGATCATGCTGTATTTATCTTTCTACGCCTGATTTATTTCACTTAACATCATGTTCTCCAGATTCATCCATGTTGTAAAAAAATGACAGAATTTCCCCCTTTTCAAGGCTAAATAGCATTCCATTTTGTACATATGTAACATTTTCTTTACAGATGATCCCCTGATGGATGCTTAGGTTGCTTCTATACCTTGGTAAATAATGCTGCAATAAACAGGAGAGTAGAAATATCCCTTCAACATACTGATTTCAGTTCCTTTGGATATATATCCAGAAGTGGGATCGCTGAGTCATATAGTAATTCTCTTTTCAGTCTTGTGTGGAACCTCCATAACATTTTTCATTATGGTTGTACTGATTTACATTCCCACCAACAAGGTATGGTCCCTTTTTCTCTGAATCCTGTCCAACATTTATTATCTTTCGTTTCATTTAATAAAAGATATTCTAACAGGTGTGAGGTGATCTCTCATTGTGATTTTCATTAGAATTTCCTTAGTGATTACTGATGATGAGCCCTTTTCATGTACTTGTTGGCCATTTGTATGTTTTCTTTTGAAAAATGTCTGTTCAGGTCCTTTGCCCATTTTTTTAACTGGGTTATTTGTTTTCTTGCTATTGGTTTGAGTTCCTTATATATTTTAGGTATTAACCCCTTGTTGGATGTATGATTTCCAAGTATTTTCTCTCATTCTGTGGGACCTATCACTTTCTCAAACTCATATTTCCAACTATTCACTGAACTGACAATGTGGGTAGCCTATAAATGCCTGGAACTCAACATGTCTAAAGCCTTAGAAAAACTTTAGAAAGAGAAACCATCTTTCTCCCTAAACTTCCTCCTTCTCTTTTGTTCCTTCTTTCTACTTAAAACTCTAATACATAATCTTTATGCTTTTTTATATTCTATTCCCTGTGCCAGGAATTATCTTCTGTATATTAACTACCAAGAAAAGTTCATCCTTAAATGATTAACACACATGTACCCTCTTTTGTAACAGCCTAGGGTGCAATGTAGTGCTCTGGAAAAATAACAGATTCAACTTTGAATCCTGGTTCCAGCATTTATTATGCAGTCATTCAACCTTGACCCCACTGAGCTACCTTTCCTTGGCTGTAATATCTACCTCAGAGGGTCATAAGCTTCCACTGAGATGATATATATGGAGAGCCTAGTGCAAAAACTGGCACCTAGCAGGTCTTTCATGAACATTCATCATCTTCCCCTCCCTCCCTACTCTGGGCTACCAGAACTTGTGTACCTGTTTGCTGCAGCCCTGGCTATGTGGTATTCTCATTCTAATCCTCTAGACAATGAGCTCTTCAATGAAAAAGCCCATAACCCAGCACCGTCAAATGTACTCAGTACATACTTATTAAACTGCAGTATGATTGGAGATAGCTCAGCACTCCATTCTAGGACTCAGGATCTTGAGCCAGTGTCCCTGGGGAAATGATGTGCCATTAACAGAAAGAATGAAATCAAGGATGAACTCCTCTTAGGAACAATGTAAAGAATTCAATGCAGGGCACGTTAAGTTTTAAAGAGCAGAAAGAAGACACCCAGCAGGAAGTTGTGGCTGTGCCTGGGGTGGAGTGGGGCACACATTCAAGGAAAAGGGGAAGGAAAAAGCGACAACAGCAAAGAAAGAGGGTAGGGGGGCAACATGAGAAGGCAGCAACAGGGAAATGGAAAAAGGAAATAATTTCATTAAGAAAGCAGAGGGTCTGTGGTGCCGAATAGAAAAGACAGGTTCCTAAAATTAGAACAGAAAACAGGCTCTGGGGTTTTGGTCAAGGAAAAGAAAATATTTTTGATAGAAGTAAGAAGGAAAAAATAGTTTTGATAGAAGCAAGAAAACAAAACAGCTTGCAAGGTGTTAAGAAGTGCGTGGGTGACAAACTGAGGGAAAATCTCCAAGGTAACTAAATAATGGTCTAGCATCTGAATGTGTTCAAATGTGTGGCGTTTTCAACTCCTAAAGTATGATGCGAGAGCCCAGGTTTACTGTCTCCCAGTTGTCACTCGTCTACCAAGCCATGCCACATGCAAGTGTCTTTTTGTGTCCTCTTACTCTCCCCACACCCACCCCATCACAGCCACAGGACTCTTATCTACACGTCGGCCGGCAGTCTCACTTGATGAGAATCTGATGGATTCCTGCCTCTCATCGTTGACAATTTCATCACTCAGAAGACTGAGAAAACCCCCACAGGAGCGGCTTTACCTCAATTAATTTTAATCAACAGCCTGGCTTAAATGATGGAGTGGAAGTGATAGGAACTTTGGGGGGAAAGTGATGTAATTGTCTTGTAATAGTCAAGAAAAAGAAAACTGGTCATGATCAGAAACAATTCAAGCAGTTTAGAAAAGTAGATTTTTATGTTTGACTCTCCACCCTCCAGCCCCAAGGCATGGAGTTCCTAAATAGAAAACAAAGGATCCTGAACCTAGCTCTAATACATATTTTTTAATTAATTACTTGGATAGACTCAGGAAAAATAAGTTAGGATGGCACAAAACAGGAGGAGAATCCCTCAGGATTGGATCAGGACCTCTTGATCACTCAACAGGCCATCAGGATGAGTTGAGACTAATGAGATTAATTTTAATTAGAAAAATATAAAGATCTGTCTTAAGGTTAAAAACAAGAACAGAAGAAATACAGTATGGAATAGGACAAAGATATTAAATAAATGTAGGCTTTAAAAAAGTTATGAAGGAATGTTAAAATTGTTAAAGATAAGTACTTAACAACTGGAAACAATCTATAACCTCAACCAGAAGAAAACAGAATAGGAACTTAAAAAAAAAAAAAAAAAACAGAAAACAGGAAAGCTGAATAAAAGTACAAAATAGATGGCATAAGTGAGTCCAATTATATTAGGTTTTCAACAAATATAAATAAACTCACCTATTCACATTCAGAGTATCAAATAAGATTTTTTTTTAAATCAAGCTATATACTATATATGAGACACCCCTAAAACAAAATAATACTGAAAATAGAAAATAAAGGCAAAGGATATTCAGGAAATACCTTAGCAAAAAAAAATTCTAATATGGCAACATTTTTATAAGACAAAATAGACTTTAAGGTGAAAAGCATTATTAGGAGCAAATAGGGTTACTACACATTAATCAAAATAACTACTGAAGGAACAGATAAAAATCATCAAATTGCCTGCAGAAATGTGAGATGGAAGAGACTTACTTTAATAGCAGTTCATGTGAAAATGATGATGTTTTGCTTTCAGAAGTTTCCTAATGGCCAGGGAGTTAACATAGTCATCTCCAAAAGTCACTGCAATCTTTGCTAACATTAATAGTGTGCAGAACTACGCAGGGTAAGACCCACTTTCTCTGCACTGTCAAAATTTATCTGGAGTGGCGTGCTCAGATCTGGGTATGTCAAGTTGAGATAGACATTGTCATACTGGAAAATTTCCAGCAGAGATTGACCAGGATGAAAAAGCATTACCTAAGAAACAGTTGAAGGAGAGGAGATATCAGGAGAGGAGATATACAGGGAAAGTATAGAGATACATGTCAACTAAAAGTGAGCACAGTAGCAAGTGATGGAGCCAAGACTTAAACAAAGCAGATCTCACTGCAGACAGACTCCAACCATTCTGACCTACTCCATCCTGCGTTGCCTCTCTATAAAAATACCAGAAGAAAATATAAGAAATAGTTTTATGATAGTGAAAAGACTTTCCTAACCATAACACGAAGATCACTGCTATAAATAAAAAAAAAGAGGACTGTTTTAAAAAGGTAAATTTTTGAAAGTTTGCATAAAGATACAATAAGCAAAGATTAAAAAATAAACAACAGAGTGACAACAAAAAAATGCTGGTGAGGATGCAGAGAAACTGGAGTACTCATACCCAACTGGCCAGAGTGGAAAATGGAAAAGAGTTTTGTAATTTTTATAAATTAAATCTTCGATAGCCATCCAACCACTGAATAATTGCATTCTCAGGCATTTATGCTGAAGAAATTTAAACTTATGTTCACACAGACACCTGCACATAAGTGTTTATAGCAGCTTTATTTGTAATAGCCAAAAACTAGAGACAGTCCAGATGTCCTTCAATGAATAAATGCTTAAACAATTTAGCAAATTGTGGTATATCCACAGGACATCATCCATGTTGTGTGTATCAATCATTTGAAAAAAGTAAATCCCCAAAGGTTACTTAATGTATTAGTCTATTTATATACTAAGTAGCCTTTGATTATTATCTGTGATTCCATTTTTGAAATGACAAAATTTTAGAAATGGAGAAAAATTAGTGGTTCCTGGAGTTGGTAGGGGGTTAGGAGGATGTGGAAAGGAGGTGGGTGCAGTTTTAAATGGGCAACACGAGGGATCCTTGTGTTGATGAAGCTGTTCAGTATATTGACTATGGTGGTGGACACATTAACCTATACATTTAATAAAATTGTACAGAACTATCAAAAAGACAGACGATTACAAATTTTGGCCAGGTTGTAGAAAAACTAGAACCCTCAAACATTGCTAGTAAGAACGTAAAATGGTG
The DNA here is from genome assembly GCF_001698545.2 of Rhinopithecus bieti. Classification (NCBI taxonomy): domain Eukaryota; kingdom Metazoa; phylum Chordata; class Mammalia; order Primates; family Cercopithecidae; genus Rhinopithecus; species Rhinopithecus bieti. The sequence continues at coordinate 422,135 of NW_016809075.1, forward strand.
CTACCACTCTGGAAAACAGTTTAAAGGTTATTTAATGTTAACACAGACCAATAATTGCACTCATAGGTATACACAGAAGTGAAATGAAAACGTATATCCACACAAAAACTTGCACATCAAGTTTCCACAGTTTTCATAGCAGCATATCTATAACACTACCAAAGAGAAAATAACCCAAATGTCATCATCCAATGAATGGATAAAATAAAGTGTCCATACCATAAAATATTATCTACAATAAAGAAGAATGAGGTACTGATACTTGCTGCAACATGGGTGAACCTTGAAAACATTATACTAAGGGAAAGAAACCAATTGCAAAAGACCACATATTGTATCATTCAGTTTATATGAAATGTTCACAATATGCAAATCCTTAGAGAAAGAAAGTAGATTACTGGTTGCCTAGGGCTAGAGGGAGGAATAGAGAGTGACTGCTATGGGTAGTTTCCCCTCTGAGGTAATGAAGACGTTCTAGAGTTAGATAGTAGTAAAAGCTGGATAATTCTGTGAATATACTAAAAGCCATTGAACTTTGAATTGGTGAATTTTATATTTTGTGAATTATATCCCAGTAAAAATGTGAATAAATTGTATATAACTAAACACATACACACACACACATGAGTACAAATAAAACCAAGGAATTCTGAATAGGATAAGTGAATTGTATCAATGTCAGCACCTCAGTTGTGATACCATATGACTATTTTGCAAAATATTACTGTTGTGGGGAACTATGTAAAATGTATACAATATTTCTCTATATTATTCCTTACAACTGCATTTGAATCTAAGAAGCCACTGCAAAAAAATTCACATTCACCATATGTAAAGCCCAACACTCGCCAATCAGTGCTAGAGAAACAATACTACCTTCTGCTTCTTTCTGCCATCCATTCATTTATGAGTAGCAGAGTCTAAATTAGAAACCTGCTGGCAAAGGATTCTGGGAAATGGCGTCCTAGGCTTCTAGCATCTCTGATACAGGAAATCATAGAAGGGAAGAGGGATGAATGCCCATGTATTATATATAAAAAGTATTTAAATATATATCTGAATTTACATATACAGGAATATAAATTTATATACACTTATACAGCAATTCACATACTATTTAAATTTATAAATACATATGTATACATACATAAATATGTGTTTGTGCATATATTCTAAACTCATGGCATAATGTTTAAATCAGTGTCTGAAATTGCATATACAATACTTTAGTCTGTGTTTCCCCGCAAAGTAACATCTGCAACAAAGTTTGATGCATGGGTCGTTTATTCGGGATGATGATCCCAGGAAGTAAGAGTGGAGGAATAGGAGGACTGAACAGAGGAGGAGAGAGAAAATCAAAAGATGAATCACACCACTGACCACTATTGGGAGAAACTGATTGTTCCATCTCTTTCTGAGATGCCCAAGGAACAAAAGGTCACTTCTCTTTCGTCAAAGATTTAGATTGCACATGCTGAGCAGATCCCTTAGACACATCACATTGACACCATTAGGTCAGAGAAGTACAATGGTCTTCCCCAAGATGAGGTGCTGTTGGTTGACGCCTGTGGGAAACTGGTAGAAGCCTTCATAATATGGGGTGATGATGAGAGGGTTTGAAGCCATGCACAAGAGGTATCTGATGAATACAGGATGATCCCAATTAGATGAAACACATTATTGGACTGACAAAAAGTCTGAAAGGAAATTTAGCAATACATTAGTGGTAGGTTACAGAATTATAGATAATTTTTGTTCCTTTTTTAACATGTTCTTGTACTTTGAAGTTTTCCACAATAAGTATATGTTGTTTCTGTAGTCATGAAATGCAACTGAAATTACATTTAAGGAGCTAAGCTCTACGGTTTGAGGATGAAAGTTGATACAAAGACCAGAGGATTTGGATATAGGATTCTTCTACTGGATGGGAAAAGGGACCAAATGACCTCTCAGATCACAGGCTAGGATTCTATGAAAATCAATTTGGCAGAAATGCCCAGAGGAGTACCAGGCAAAAAACAGGCCCTCGACTCACATTTGTCAAAGGAATGAATGTGTGTACTGTGGCAGCACAGACAGAGTTGGAAAACTTTCTGCTAGGAGCTCACAGTGTCTTAGGGAAACAAACAAACAATAAAGGAAACTTAAAAAGATAAAGTTACCATAGATGAAGTTACCATGTGACCCAACGATTCTACTCCTAGGTATATCCTCAGGAGAAATGAGAACATATATCCTCACAAAAACTTGCACACCCACAACAGCACTATTCACAAAAGCTAAATACGGAAACAATCCAAATGTTCATCAGCTGACAAATGGATAAACAAATTGTGGTATATCTAAATAATAGAATGTTACTCAACCATAAAAAGAAGTGACATACTGATATATGCCACAACTGGACAAACTTTGAAAATATCATAAGTAAAAGCAGCTAGATGCAAAAGTCAACATACTGCACAGTTCTATTTATGTGAAATGTCCAGAAGAGAGAAATCCAGAGGAAAAAAAAGATTAGTGGATGCCAAGGGTTGCAGAGAGGAAGGAATAGGGAGTGCTTACTTCATAGATATGAAGTTTATTTGTGAGTAGTGAAAAGTTCGGGGCATTAAGTAGTGGTAATGGTTGCACAACATTGTAAATATCTAAAAATCACTGAATTTTCCACTTTAAAATGGTGAATTTTGCCTTATTTGAATTTTATTCCAATCAAAAATGATAATAAACAGTTTAAGGGAACATATAATGTGTGGCAAATAATGGTATTAGAGTCTAGGGGAGAGTGAGAGAGATCATATAGGTATGGGGTCATCAGGATGTCTGCACGGAGCGGGTAGGAGCTTGGGACTTCGAAGAAGCAGGATAATAGACATTTCAAAAGATGCCCAATAAGTGCTTGTGGAATTGAATTCAGCTATAAGTACTGCAGGAGGAGGTATCCACTAAGGCATTAAGAGAGCAAGGGGCAGGATGAGTCCTGTAGATAGTCATCCTCATGGATACAGAAGATTTTAACAGTGGAGGAAGGGTGGCAGATAAGGCAGAAGAAAAAAAGTCATCATTCATATAAATATTTTTAGAACAAAAAATCTGGCCCAGATTAATGTTTTCTCCAATTTCAACTGTTTTTTGTTTGTTTGTTTTTTTTTTTACTTCTAATTATAGAAATAATGTAAAATAAGGCACTCTGGTATAATGACTTAAAGGTTCTGCACCAGTCGGACAGCCAGGCTGCAGAAAACATAATCCCAGAGTTTCACTGACTTACAACAGCAACAGTTGATTTTTCACGCCCTCTGCATGCCTGCTATGGGTGGGCTGTTGCTGTATTCTATGTCTTCTTCACTCTGGGACTCAGGTTACCTGGGCAGCCTCTACCTGGAATTGTCATCATGGCGGAGAACAAGGCAAACTACGTACTGATCTTCAAGCTTCTGTTCAGAAAAGGCAACCCCTCCACTCTCCTCTCACTGGTCAAAGTTGGCCACAGACCCACACCCAAAGTCAATAAAACAGGGAAGGGTCATTAAACATGGGTGACTGGAAAAACTATTTACCACAGGTTCCAACCCTGTCCCTGCTACTTAATAGCTTTTAGTAAAGTTGCTTATATTCTCTGAGCCTCAAAATCTTCATCTATTAAATGGGGATGATTACTCCTATGCTATGAAATTATGATGAGGATTAAATGAGATCGCGTCAGTAAAACACTTGGTGCAATGCCAGGCACATAGTAGTTACTCAATAAAATACACTGCTCCAAGAGATGATAAGCTCCTCGTGGGCAAGCATTTTTTACCCATTGTTTACTGTAGCACAGCACCTAGCTCACTGTAAATATTTCAATAGATGCTTGGCAGAAGAGTGAATAAATGAATATGACTATATGCTCATTTTTGTAAAATTAAGAGTACATAAGAAAGTATTTAGAAAAAAATTAACTTACTCTTTTTAATTAATGGTCAATGAATGGGGAAGTAGGCCCTCCTCTTCCTTATCACTGATGAGCAAGTTATAGCTCCTTTTTAATTCACAGCCTTTCTTGCCCCAGCTCACATCTGATGCAGAAATCAAGGCTGAAATGCGCACTCTGGATGTCTTTTGGAGGATTGAGCACTGTCTGAAGAATGTTTCTAGCTCAGCAGGGACCTGGCAATAAACTATCCTTATGGATCTCGGTGTCCAGATGGGGCACTGGATTGTGTGGGAGTCCCCAGAAGGTGAAGACAAGAGACAGGAAATAGAAATTACTGCCTGGCCTGAGGCCTTTCCTGGGATGGGGTCTCCAAAGAATAGAACCTTCTTCTGCCAGAATTCCGTCTGCTATAATAATCTTTGCCAGGGTTCCACATACTATCATCAATTCAGGATAACAGTGAGATTACTTTTGAGATTTAAAGAAGTTTTACTTAAAAGCCTATAATTTTAATTTATACCAGTAGATATGAGAAAGAGAAAATGCAAATAAAATCACAACTAAACCTCACCTTAACTAAATGCAAAATCACATTTACTTCTTTTTCATAGTCTTCTTTCAAAAGTAGGAATTGTACATTTATAATGTAAAAATTTTTATTACTTGTAGACCTTCTGATTGGCATGGTCCATTATTACAACTGTTTACTACAGGTAAGAGAATGTGCGCACCAGGCACACACACATGCCCATGTGCTCATATATATTCACACGTACTCTTCACCCATGTTACATGTATAAGACAAAACATAATGGCTGTTTAAGAAATGAAAATCTTTGTTCTTTGCAGACTAACTGGTAGAAGCCATAGGGAAACATTTTTCGGTTAAATGGGAGGGAGACTTTTCAAACAGATGGTCTTTAAAGTCCCTGAACCCTGAGATGTGATGACATTGGTAATAGCCTGATTTAACTTGAGGAGCCCACCTGGTAATTCTTCCATTGTATTTAGGGTTCTTTTTGTTCTCTGTGGGTCTGACAACAAATGCTTATGGACACCTATGCTCTGCTGTCGCTCTGTGAAGACTTATGAGGGACACTTGGGCCAGGACCATAGCCCCTCCCTCTGAAGGGTTTGGCTTCTACCTGGGCAGATGATGGACAGCCATGGGAAGCCCAGTGAGGCGGCCTGCAATGACACACAACTCACAGCATCACAAGGAGGGAGGTTACTGACAAGTAAGTGCAGACGATTAGTGCTGTGGAAATTCAGTAGAGGGATGGATGAATATACCAAAATTCAATGTGGCTGCTTCCTAACAAATTTAGATTAAATATGCTATCAAGAAAACAGTTTTCCAGTTCCCTCAGACAGAAGTTTCAGAAAAATCTCTACCCCACTCTCAAGTCCCTAACTCCACCCCATACCAACACCTCATACACATACACAGGTGTGCGCACGCACACACACGCACATACACACATACACACATTATCGTTGTGCAGGGAAGAGTTTTCAAAGGATGGCTCCTGCACCGCTAATCCATACCATTTTTGTGTTGTTCTCTACTTTTGTCCCCTTTGGTCTGATCACCTGTTCATTACTCAAAGTCAAATGCTTCTTTAGAGGGCTTTAGAATGCACTTGGACAGTCAAACACTGCATCTGATCCTCATGTAGAATACAGGCAAGATATGAGAGAGATTTAAAGGGTTTCTTCCCAGTTTAAAAATGTGTATTCTATATAACTCATAATCCCTTACAAATAGAAAATCAGTAACACAATACACCAAATCTATGCCAATTCTATTTGAAGAATAAACAAGTACAACAAAGTCCTTTAGATGCAGCTTCTTTTGGGTTTACTGGAACACTTTTTGTTATATTGAAGATCTTGTAAATTCCAGTTAGTCTATCTGAAATCTCAAACATATTAATATTTCAAAGAGAAATTATTATGAACTGGGTATTTCTGTTTGTTCCTATTTATAAAACACAACAGTGGACACATTTTTAAAATCAAGGGCTGCATCAAACTTGTCCCTGAAGTAAAAGAGAGTGGGTTTGTAGAGGGGAAGAGCTAATACTAAAGCCAAGGCTGAGGATGATGGCTCACGCCTGTAATCCCAGCACTCTGGGAGGCCAAGGCAGGCGGATCACTTGAGGTCAGGAGGTTGAGACCAGCTTGGCCAACATGGTGAAACACTGTCTCTACTAAAAATGCAAAAATTAGCCAGGCATGGTAGGTGCCTGTAATCCCAGCTACTCAGGAGGCTGAGGCAGGAGAACTGCTTGAACCCAGGAGGCAGAGGTTGCAGTGAGCCAAGATTGCACCATTGCACTCCAGCCTGGGCCAGAGAGCGAGACTCTGTTTCAAATAAAATAAGAAATAAACAAATAAATAAAAACAAAGCCAATGAACTAAGCATTTTCTCTCCTCCTGAAAGGCTGAAGATGTTCTTCCAACTTTTCATAGGTAGTCAAACACTGAACACGATTCCTTCAGAGAAAGGACTGAGGTTCCTACAAGCTCCAGTTTGGCATCCCATCCCAAAGCAAGCATTTGGTAATTCTCCTTTAATGTATTCAGTACTACATAAAAACCTGCCATAAATTCATTAATTTGTTTCTGAAGCTCTTCATATGTCTGTCTAAAACTATCCCTTTCAAGAGTTTTGAACATGGAGGATTCTGAACAGATGGAAGACATACAATTGCTCTTTCAATATTTTAAAGGAAAAACTAGGCTTATCATACCTGACCTCAAAAGGCAGACATTAGGGTGATAACATTTGGCTCAACTGAGAGCAGGTCTTTGAACAGTCAGTGAAGCCCAGTAGTGGCAGAAGCTGTCTTAGGGAGTAGTGACCTAAGTATTCAAACTCAGGCCCAGCCAATGCCCAGCAAGGATCACCTAGGAGCCTGGCCGGCAGGCTTTGCAAGCCTCTTGCACACCTGAGAGTCCCTTCTATGAGATCCCAGGAATATTTTGTCAAGGAAGAGGGACTGGAGCTGGGTTGTGACCATCGAGGAGTAGGTAGGAATGAATGGACAAAATTCCTGGGACAAAGGCATGAGAAACAGCATAGCGGTCAAGTCCATATGGAGAATGGAAGGACTCAGCCTTGTATCTAAATGAGCGCCTTCAGAGGGGTGGTGACTAAGAGATACAAGGGAGATATTAGTTTGGGATTCAGTTTTAGATACCCTTGAATGCTATGAGAAAAATAATGAATTTTGTCTTCAGGGCACTTGGTTACAAACTGGTAGCCAATTTATGCTTTATTACTTAAATTGCCCAGTGTTCCAAAAGGCATTTTGTCCCCACATAAGCAGTTTAGAGCCTAGTGTCTTCAACAGACTTCACATATTTATATTACTTGCCTGCCACTGTTACTGCTGCTACAGATGATAATAAATCACGGAAGATGTTAACGTGGGAAAGTGGAATGAGCTGTATCTTGGGGAAGTCAGTACAGCAGTAACGTGCAGCTAAGGTTTGAGGCAAGAGAGTCCAGGTTTTTCCACTGCAATAGTCCAGGCACTGAACACTTAGGACTAAACCTGAAAAGTGATAGTGGGAAAGGAAATGGAAATATAGATGCAAGACAGGTCTGCAGGAAGTGGTGGCCAGACAAGAGGAACACCCAAAGGGGGATGTCTGTATGATGTTCCAGTCTCCTTTCAGCCAAGACAAGCTGTGTGACTTTGGGCAAGTTACCTAACAGCTCTAGCTTTATTTTCCTGAGATATATAATGGGGATAAAATTATCTATTCTGCCATATTGTTTCAAGAATTTGCAATAGTTTATATAAATCTACAAAAAAGTTCCTAGCACAGGGCCTGCCATACAAAGAGCATTCATAAAAGATTTAAAATTTTTTATGCTTGTTAAAATAAAATTGTATAATTTTGTGTATGTGTAGGGCGCATTAACTGATTGAAAGTAGGATAAGTCAAAGATTTCTAATTATTTCTAGTAAAAATTTGAGAAGTATATTTGAGGAAAAGACAAGTAGTTAAATTTTAAATGTTTTAGGCTGAAAATAATGCCTTACAGGACATATCCAAGTAAAATTTTCTAGCTGGAAATTGACAATATGTGTATGCAGATGGGAAAAAGTTGGGCTGAAGCTTCAGATTAATTAGGGAGGTTTGGGCTGCAAGTAACAAAATACTCAAATTCAACTGGCTTAAATAAATGATTAAAAAATGTATTAGCTCCCATAATAGAAATTCAGTCTGGTATTACTTACTTCAAAGGCTCTCTAGTGGCCTGAGGGATCCAGGCCCTTACCATCTTCCCTTCAGCAACCTAAACACATTGGCTTATCTCCAGGCCTGCTGCCTTCTTAGTCACAGCATGGCTGCAAGCATTTCAGGAGTCACATCAAGGCATGACAAAGAAGAAATATTTACCAGACATCCTCCAGTGTATTTCCCCTCTCTTCTACTTGGCTAGATTTGGGATAAATTCTCCTCCTTAAATCAGTCATTGGCAAGAAGAACTGGACTCCTAAGTTTGGCTTAAATTAATCAAGATTTACCCCCTGGGCCAAGAGGAGAAGTGGACACTCAAGAGGAAGAGTAAGAATGGCTGCTGGGTAAGGCATCTCGCCACCTTGCATCTCTGGCTGAGTCTTGGGGTCCAAGGCCATGGCTCTTGATGAGCCGTTCTCACTGTCACACAACTCCTGCTGAAGACAGCTTTCTTCTAGCTGCTGGCCCCTCCCCCTGCTGTCTAGAACCTGGGTTTCCAAGTCCTTCCAGGTGAGACAGCTGACCCTCAGCTCCTCCAGGCACCCAGATTGAAGTCATTGCCTGAACTAATTCATGAACTAATTCAGTGGAGCAAAGTAATAAGTGGTAGCAGTTTCTCACTTCCTTACCACCAACTGCAGCAAACCCTGCTCTGGCAAAGTTTCTGTAAAAATTGAGATGAATTAGATTAGTGATGAGGACTCCCTGACTCCCCCCACTGATGCACACAGCAGGTAGGAGACTGGATTGGCTGGTGCCCGGAAGATGGTGGCAAAAGGTGGCTAGCAGATGGTGGAAGGTTGTGTGGTTGCCAAGAGGAGAGTAAAGCCTAGTACTAGAAGAACATAAGCACTTTGTCTCATTGATACCGTGACAAACTCACTTTCAATCAAGCAAACCATTCTTCCTCTTTTCTGACGTCGTCCTAGTTTATCGATTGACTGGAGGTGGCATCTGAGCCTTGGAAAACACAGCTGGCCACCTGCAGTTCTCTGGATGGGGCAAAGGGGAAAAGACCAGGTTAACTAGGGCCTCTCACCTCATTTTCACTGAACAGGAAACTCATAACAAGTCGATCTAAAAATGTCCACAGGAAACAAGCATTAACTCACCTCCCTGTGTCTTGCAAGGCCTAAATCTAAGTCATCCTGGAATGATAACATTCTCTTATATCTTTCACGAAAATGCCACAAAATGTCTTTGGACACCTTTGGTAACAAACACACTACTAGGGAGACAATTTGTTTTAAAAGTTTAGCCTACTGGCCCTGAAACATTTTTACAAGTGTGTTCCCCAAGGACATTTTCATAATTCTCTGCCCTGGGTTGAGCCCACATTTTAAAAGCATTACAAACAGTTTTCCAGCAACAATTACCTTCCTCTCCCATCATATATTATGAATAATTACATTCAACTGCATTTACAGTAAAATCACCAATAGCCATAGTATAATTCCCATTTTTAAATTTTCCACATTTTTAAAACTTTAGTTGAAGTATTAAGTAATATACTACAGAAAGCACACATACCAAAAAATGTATTGCTCAATTCGTCCTCACAAACCAAACATACCCACATAACCAGCACCCAGATCAAGAAACAGACCATCATCAGCACCTTGGATTACCAGCACCCTCAACTTCCCTGTCGGTCACTACACACCATGCTCCCATGAGGATAATCCCATCCTGATTTCCAACAGTATAGATTTCCCAGTCTTGGGACTTTGTGTAAATTATTCTTACAGTATACATTCTTTATGTCTAGCTACTTTCACTCACCATCACTAAGATCTATGTTACACATAGTTAAAGATCATTCATTCTCAGTGCTTAGCTCATATTCTACTATATAAGTATACTACAATTTATCAGTTCTACTGTTGATGGGCATTTGGATAATTTCCCTGTGTTGTCCATTTCCAAGTGCACTGCTTTGAACATTTTGGTTCATATCTTTTGGGGAATATATGTAAGTATTTCTGTATCTAGTACCCATACCTAGTAGAGGAATTGCTGGGCCCTGGGATATGTGCATATTCACCTTTATTTAGTAGATAGATTCTGCCAATCTGCTGAAGTGGCTCCATTAGACACTAGACATTTTGAAATGTGAAAATAGCTTATGGACCCAACAACTGCCTTTCTGGATCCCTGAGAGGTCTAAGGACATCTGTCAAGAACTTCTACTTAAAAAGAACCTACTGTCTTGTTCCGTCCCCAGTGAAAATAGGTAAGATTTACTATTCCTCATAAAATGCACTTCAGTTATTTTGGAACTATGATGAAATTCACTGTGGTGTAAATTTCTGTGTCAACTTGACTGGGCTAAGGGATACCCACATGGCTGATGCAACACATCTGGGTGTGTCTGTGAGGATATGTCTGGAAGAGAATAATGCTTGACTTTGTAGACTGAAAAAGATCTACCCAATGTGGGCAGATTGTGTGCCCATCAATGTGGGCAGTTGTCATCTAATCCACTGAGGGGGCTCAGATAGGAAAACAAAACAAAACAAACAAACAAAAAAAAAACAGAGGAAAGGTGAACCCTCCCTATCCCTTCTTGAGCTGGGACATCCATCTTCTCCTGCTTCAGGTGTCAGATCTCCTGGGTTTGGGACCATTAGTCTCAGAATGGAAATTACACCAGTGGCTCCTGGTCCCCAGGCGTTGGAACTCACACTGAATTACGTCACTGACTTTTCTGGTTCTCCAGCTTGCAGATGGCAGATCATGGGACTTCTTGGCCTCCACAAACATGTGAGCCAGTTCCTATAATGAATCTCCATAGCCAGGCGGGGG
>NW_016809075.1:433469-529696 GCF_001698545.2 Rhinopithecus bieti
CGGGGCGGAGGCGGGGCGGTGGAGTTGGAGATAGAGATAGAGATAGAGATACCCTATTGGTTCTGTTTCTCTGGAGAACCCTAACTAATACATCCTCTCTCATTTCTGTTACCCCTGGGCTATAAAATCTTTCCTCCCATGTAATGTCCAGACAAGGGCTTCATTCTCAGCTGAGGCCTTTCTGTGTGATAAAGATGCTGAGTCTCAGAGTGTTAATGTGGTCACAGGTAGTGGGCGCCAGGGGAGCTCTACAACTATGTCCCTTGTAATGCATAACCCCTGCCTTCAGTATCAGGTAGGAAGTAAGTCAGAGAGGGGCCGGAAAGGCACACAGTTTAGAGGCAGACAGGCCTGGGTGTGCACACTGATTTGACCACTCTCTGGTGTGAATCTGATGTACACCTGGGACATGTGACCAACAAGGACATTCGACTGGCTCCATGAGATTATGATGAACACTGCTTTTCTAAACCCAGTGCCTTATCGGTGTTAGTTGAAAGAGGCAATTAGAATAAAATCTAAATTTCTTACCTTGCCCATAATGTGCCACCTGAGCAGACTTTCTACTGACCTCAGCTCCTTCCACTCCATCCTTTGCTCACATTGCTCCAGGCACACAGCTCTTTCCCCAAACACAACCACAGCAAGTTTCAAGGTGTTTGCGCTGCTCTTCCATTGGCACTAGTTGCTTTTTTCCTTCATGGGCTGCTTCCTCCTCATGATTCAGGTCTCAGCTTCAATGTCACCTCCTTGGAATAATGTCCTTTCCTAACCAGCCCTAAAGACAGCCCTCCACCACCTTCTCTAACTCATTAACCTATTTAATGTTCTTTATGGTATATATCATGTGTCTATTGCCTTCCCACAACCAGAATGAAAGAGCCATAAGAAAAATAACCATGTTAATTATTCACTGCTATATTCCCAGCATCTAGAATAGTCCCTGTCACATAGTAGGTGGCCAATAAATGTTGGAGGAATGAATAATTGAAGTCTCAGTGAAGGAGTGTGCTGGTCCAGATTCAGCTGCCATTGATTGCCTTTGAATGGGGGGAAAAAAGGTTCCACCTAGCATAGTTCAATAGTCTCCCTTTCTTGAGCCCAGGGTCACCATTTTTGCTGGTCCTAAAGAGACTCACCCATCTGACAATCTGGCATTTTTCTTACCTTATTTCAACAAATCAATGTTGTGAACTTTCTATTTCAAACAAACTTGCATTAATGATTTGCAGTGAACCACCAATACACCAAGAAGACTGTTTAACTTGTCAAAAACAAGAATTGTCAGCTGCTGGAAATGCAAGCCTGACACTTGCAGGCTCCGTAAGACTGAGATTCCATCCCTCCCAGTTCCTCCAGTTCTTGGAGCCAAGATGAGATCAATGAGGAAGCTGCCCAGCAGGGCAGACCTCACAAATCACAGAACACCACTTCTGTCAAACTTGGCAAAGCCAAGGAGCCATCGTCTGCTAATTGTGCCACGTGGCCACAGGCTAGCAGCCTTTAGTGACTTCCATAGCTTTGCCAGGAAGAAGAGAGGCCTTTATTTGTTGGAAATTCTCAGATGTTAAAATAATATGTCACAGTGGTTTTTTTCTTTTCCTGGAAAATATGAATTTCACAAGTATCAACTAATATGTTTTTGCTTTGCTTACTGCGGCGCTGGTCGATATGTGTAAGAGTTCCAGATTCAATGAAAAATAATAAAATGAAGATGTGGGAAGATGTTGAGAAGCTACAAATGTTCTTCATACCGGACACTTCAATACACAGGTTTCATCTGACAGAAAATCAACCAAGATGATATAATCAAATCTCACAGACTAGAGATTGTTTTTTTAAGTTGGCCTTACCCAGGCCCTTTAAGTTGATACAAAAATAGGGCCCTAATATCCTCTCATTTTTCACAGCTTTGATCCTAAGCCACCTGCTCCAACCTATCTGTAAACCAGAGTCTAAATCTCCCCTGACCCCATAGGCTTCTGGTGAGACTTTCCCATCAGAACATAACCTTGCCTCCCCTCTTGACTAAGCTTGGACTCTCCCTTTAACTCCACTGTCATAAACTCTCCCCGGTTATGCAGGTCTCTAATACCTAACAATCCCACTGTGTTCACCTCAGTCCCAGGCAGGAGCCCAAACAGACCAGGAGTTATCTGTGCCCACACTCCCATTCCAAACCAACTGGTTAAGTGCGTGACATGGGTCACTGTAGTGGTGAGGTCAGGCTGCATGTAGCAATGACCATGGGGAACAAAGAAACATTTGGCTGACATGTTTGCTCAGGGTCTGCATTAGTTTGCTAGGGCTGCCATAACAAAGTGCCAGCAGAACTTTCCTCGGGGTTCTGGAAGCTAGAAGTCTGGAATCAAGCTGTCCTTAGGATCGGTTCCTTCTGAGGCCTCCCTCCTTGTCTGCAGATGGCCACCTTCTCACCATGTCCTCACATGCGCTTTCTTCTGTGTGTGTCTGTGTCCTAATCTCCTCCTCTTATAAGGACACCAGTCACATAGTATTAGACCTAATGACCTCATTTTAATGTAATCACCTCTTTAATGAGAATCTATATTCAAATGCAGTTATATTTTGAGGCACTGGGGGGTTAGGACCCCAACATATGAATTTTTCAGGATGACAGAAACTCACAGAGACTGTACTCCATGGCTAGGATCTATGTGTTGGCTTCTACTTCCAAGACTCCCAATAGAATAGATGGAAAGCTGGCCCTGTAGGAGGAACAGCACAGATATCAAGAGAGAAGCCCAGGTGAGGAAAGCTTCACCTCTAGCAGAGCTTCAGTGTAGGTGGGCAGCTCAGTTCCTTTCAAAGAAGAAGATGGAGGACACCAGAGCCAAAAGGAGAACCAGGCCAAACTTGTGGTCAGCTGGTAGGAGATCAGGCCAAGTAGAGAGCAAAGAGTGTTAAAGCCAACAAAAAAAAAAGTGTGGAAGCCAGGATGGGAGCCTGGGATTGGCATACAAGCCACTGTAATTAGTATAGTCACATTGATGTCCCTTTTGGAGTCCTGGGCTGCCCCTTAAAGTGGCAGTGGCCTTGCAATAGCCCTTTAGAGACCTCTAGGACATAAAACCATTGATTACATCCACTATCCATGATCATGGCTTATGCTGTGATCATTGTATGATGTTCACTCAGTGACCTACAAGAGTTAGATGAGAGGCTGTAAAAGAAAGTGGTATGCATCCCACAGATAAGGATTTTTTTTTAATGTGAACTCCTTGCCAATATTTTTACATTGGGAAATTGCACATAAAAATCCATATTTACAATTTCTTTTGAGAAATGTAAAGATCTGACAAAACTGAGATTGCAGTCTAGCATGGCAACATTCAACCATAGCTAAGTAACGGCCTCCTCCTTGGTGAGGCCACAGGCTCTGGTTCACTGTAGTCCACCTTGCCTGACTCTTCATTTATGCTCCTGCCTAGGCCAGCAGGAATTCTAGTTTGAGACCTCTGAGTTCAGCACATAGTGCACTTAACAGTGGGTACCCGGTATGGTGGTGATATGGTTTGGCTCTGTGTCTTCACCCAAATCTCATCTCAAACTGTAATCCCTATGTGTTGGAGGAGGGGCCTGGTGGGATGTGACTGAATCATGGGGGTGGACTTCCCCTTTGCTGTTCTTGTGATAGTGAGTTCTCATGCGATCTGATTGTTTGCAAGTGTGTGGCACTTCCCACTTCGTGCTCTCTCTCCTGCCACCATGTAAGACATGCCTTGCTTCCCCTTTACCTTCTGCCATGATTGTAAGTTTCCTGAGGCCTCCCCTGCCATACAGAACTGTGAGTCCATTAAACCTTGTTTCCTTATAAATTACCCAGTTTTAGTAAGTTCCTTATAACAGGGTGAAAACAGATTAATACAGGTGGGATCTGGGATAACATTAATCATGGTGGTGGTGGCTGATGCGATTGTTGTTGTCCTCATTGCTGTTATTGCGGGTTTGTTGTTGGAGATTCTATGTGGTATAAAGCCCATTTCAGAGAGACAAAATAGACACAGATCTTCATTGCAGAAGCTTTAAACCAATGGGTGGATCAACATAGGTTGATTTTGTAAGACACTGCAAAATTCAAAGTGACAATGATTGATGAGGTATAGGAACAGAGGCTCCATAAAGAGAGTGGGAGATCATAAATTAGAGTTTCATTCTTCACTGTCACAAAGGGAATGAAAGATTCAGCCTACAGCCTCAGATATGAGACAGGCAACCAGCCTGCTTCCGGGTTTTAGTTGTAAAGCCCTGAAATGTCCATGAAAAGAAGAGCCCCTGACTCCAAAGCTTGACCCAGGATGCCCCAAAGCTTGACCCAGGATGCCCCTAGGAGAGGCAGTTTTGAGCATTTAGTATGTGAGAGACATTGAAGGAGGTGCTTCACCTACGCCAGTTCACTGGGAGCAATAAATAGTGTGGACTTCAAGCATAGGGTCATAGTTGGCTGATTGGGTTCAATTACTGGCTCCACACCTTATAAACAGTGTGGATTTGAATATATAACATCCTTAAAATTTCCTTTTCCCAATCTATAAAACAGAAATTAACAGTATCTACCATATCATTTTCAGGAGGATTAAATTTGAGGGTTTTGCATGGTAGTTGGCTTATAGTAAATACACAATAAATAGCCATTGTCATTATTATTAGTAGTAAGCTTCCTTTTATCAAGTGAAGAAACTGAAGACCATAAAGGCTGAACCAGTAGCCCATGATTTTTAGATAGTATGTAATAGAATCAGTATGAAAACTCAGGTATATCTACATAAGAGTATCAGTGATTCTGGCACCTTCTTTCCAATAATATCTCATGGCTGTCTGGAAAAACTACAGAGATCCTAAATGAGAAACAGAGAGAGTTTGGATACTGACTTCAAAGTACAGCATTGAATTACTGTTGGTTTCTGAAACGTTCTTTTTTCTAAATCCCACTGTTCTAGCCACCACTGAGGCTATTTTCCAAGCACATGTTAAGCCTAGTTCTCTGTGGAAAGACAATGTCATCCATGCCAGGCACAAGTCCTGCTTAATAAAGAATGGCAGGGCAGGGTCATCAGCAAAGCTGCCTGGATCTCAGCCAGTCCTCCTACATGGAAGGCGAGCTCACTGCCACTCAACCCCACTGCCCTGGACGTTCTCCAGGAATGAGTGGCAGGCCCTGCCATGTGAGCAGGCAAAGGCATGGGGGCAGTGGAGATAAAACTGGGAGACAGAAGAAACACATCAGGGATGAGCAAAAGCCAGACAGATGGTGTGGCCTCTCTGCGGGTGCTGCAGGAGCTACAGCAGCAAGCTGACTACATGGGCCAGGAAGGGGCAAAGAAGTCGAGTCCCAAAGGCACTAGGCTTGGCAAAGAACAACTGCCAGAAACTGAAGAACAGCATTAATCGACTACTGAAGAATTACACCCCAGAAGCATGAGAAGCTTGGCTGGGGTTGGTGGGGGAGAAATGGGATTCTGTAGGGCAGAGGTGGAAGAGCCAGGAACACAGAGAAGGCAGCAGTTGAGAGGAATGACCAAAAGACTACCGAGGTCTAAAAGTCCAGAAACAGGAGATCATTAACACAGGGATGATGGTCAGACTTAGGAAGTCTAAATGCAATAACACCAAGGATATTCTGATGTCACAAGGGTAAGGGACCAGTTGGCTTTCTGTTGGGGGCAGTCACCATCCCACCGCTCAGAGATAGCCATTGTTGATGGGCATGGGCACATATATATAAGCATACATATATGGACATATACATATACCCACATACATTCTCAAATATTAAGAATGAAATACCATATTTATATCATTATGTTTTCACTCAACTGGATCAGGAACATCTACCCATGTCTGTGCATGTGCTGCAACCAGATTACATTAGTGGTGTGACACATTCCATCATGTATATAAACCATGATCTACTTCACCACTCCCCTACTGGAAGGCAGGTGCAGTAGGGTAGGCACAATTTTTTCACTGTTACAAGCAATTCTTGTGATCTATTTCCTTAGGACTCAGTCCTGGACATAGGATTGGTGAATCAAAAGGCATGGGCATTTTAAAATCTTTTTACTATTTTGAGAAAAAGCGAAAGTGCACCAATTTACTCTCTCACTGGCAGCTTGAAAGGGCAGTTTTCTCTATGCTTCCCAACTCTGGGGATTATTATGATTTTGCCGATTTGCTAAGCAAATGAATGCCATGTCATTTTCCTATCTGCATTCTTCTACTTACTAAAGAGATTGAACACTTGTAAGTGCATTCACAACTGCTAAGTATAAGATTGGTCCCTGGCAGAAGAGATAGCACAGAAGGAGGTGAGATGGGCTATTGGCTGCTCAGACCCAGCCTCAGACTAATAGAGATCCCAAGGGCTGCACCTCAGCTTTGCAGATGTGAAACCTGTCTTCTTCTGTTCACCCAAGTGTGCTCTAGCTCTGAGAATAGAAGTTTGCCAAGAAAATTCACAAGAGATGGTTGTTACACAAGAATGCTACTTTACCAACTCACAGGTGAAGAAGTATAATTTTCACAACAATGGGAATATTTGTGACCAATGCCTATGATACTCCCTTCTAGAAAACAAGGAATCATAAGGTTGCTTGGTGACTATAAATGTAACCCTAGAGACATAGAAAAGCAATGAGAGGTTCCTAGAGCCCAGAACACATTTGCAGACAGAGCTGGGGTCCACAGCCACTGAAGGATCCATCCTCTGGCTCTTGCTGTCTTGAGGACAATTGCTCTCACCAAGCCAAGTCAAAGGCCTGCTCCCTTCACAGATTGGCCAGGAGAGGCGTCTATGGTCATGGATGAGCCACATGATCAAAAAATGTCAGTCTCTGCTCTAATCTACAAAGTTAATCAGTCCCACAGGCCATGGGCATAAAGCCAATAGCCTCAGGCTTCATTAGCACCCTACTGGGCCAGTCAATCTCTCTCTCCCCACCCCGCCAACCCCATATCTCTCTCTCTCTCTCACACACACACACACACACACACACACTTGTGTGTGCTTTATTTCCTTGTTTCCTCATACAGTAGTAAAAATGTTTTCTATTTTGCTTTCTTTTTAAAAAAATAAATGTATTTTATGTCCCCAAGACTTTTGCCACCCACTGGCTCTCAAATTGGAATGTGTGTGCCCTGGAGGTTTCGCCGGGATTGCCAGGTTTGCTGAGGGATGGTGGGTGCCAAAAGATTAAAATGGCTTATTTATTTATATGTTACATAATTTAAAACATTTTAAAAGTAGAGAAAATACAAAATAATATGTAGCAGAATATAAAATGCATGATTTCTTCGTATCAAACACGATTTTTTAGAAAAAAAAAAAAAAAAAANAAAAAAAAAAAACACCCAAAGAAATTCCAAGTTCCCTGCAGTGTCCAGTGTAACCTCTACCCAGCCCCGCCCACCCACCTCAGCTTCCAGCTGAGAGAGGGGTATGCATTTGGTGGAAAAGCTTAGGAAGCATATATAATTCATTCGCGTAAGGGTTGAGAGCAAAGGCTAGACTTGGCTTTGAAAACGCTGCCACCATTTATTAGCCAGGTGTCTTTGCGTGAGTGATTCAATACTTCTAAGCCTCAATTTCCTCATTTGCTGAATGAGATAATAAAATAAGTGATAGAATGTTTGAGAGTCATGAGAGTCTATAAAATTTGCAAAATTGATTTTTAAAGATTTATCTATCACCAATCTCAGCTTAGCACTCGAGCCTTCATTTCTGCTGACAGTGGAAAACTTTTAACCCTTCAGTATGAGGTAACTTGGTCCTTTCTAATTTAAGACTTTCTTTGGGGGTATAGTCACTTAAATTCAGGGTTCACCCTCAAACTTCCCCATCCCTGAAAGGCAAGCAAGTCCAAGGGGATTCTTTCATAAGATCAGGGTATTAAGGTGGGGGCAGTATCTGTCTGCTCAGCTCCCATGGTAGGAGTCCACATCTGTTCTGGTCCATGCCAGAAGGGTCCATGCCAGCCATAGCCACTATCAGACCCAGCAGGGAGAATAACCCTCCCTGTTGTATATCTGGGTTGATCTAGTGTTGGTGCTGCCTGCTGGGTGGTGCACAGCCTTCTCTGGCAGCATTCAGCTGCCTCTTGGCCTCTCAGTATACAGACCCTCAGAGGGCAATGAAGGGTCCCTGTGGCTGGCACCAGAGATACATGCCCCATCAGGGTGTCCTGCTCCTTGGTGTGCACCCCATTACTCACTCAGGCATCTTCCAGGGGAGCATGCTGGCACCCATTCCCAAGCTAATGCTCACACTCTTGCCACTTGAGGGGCTGGAATGGTGGTGGGAAGGTTTGGTGGTGGATGTTTTTGTGAAGCCTCCTGGATAACCTCCCAAGTGTAGAAACAGCTAGAACTTAGGACAACTCTACCATTCATGAAGCAACGTCCTTGTTTATCCCTTGCTGCTGTATCTCCCTGTTACAAACCTCTTAATTCTGAGGAACATGGACAAAGGACCCTGTAGGTCTCTTTGAGCTGTTGCACATTTTGTTGAACAAAAGTCTTTATATGTTCCAAGTCCACAAAGAGAGCAGTAAACAAAATTAAAGTCTTGGTGATAGAAAATGAAACAGGTACTGAATAAAAAAGCAGCAGGGAACACTTACAAACTTGAAAATATACAAATCATGACTTGAAATGACACTTATCTCTTAAGTATCATGAGAATTAACTAATGTTGAGCTCCTGGAGAATATAAGTGATATATAAGTGCTAAACAATTTACATGTGCTGAGCCACTTAGGATGCTTATTGAAATACCATGCAATACTGATATTCCAGAAGATTAATGTTCCCCCAAAGCAAATGACTTCCAAAGTGGCCTGACAAATTACAAGGAAATAGCAGTTTTATGAATCTGATGCTGATGCTCCGTGCAACAATAGAACAAATACTAAAAGAGAAAAGAACTATCACTATCTTGAGGACAGTATTAAGGTGCATGGGTAGCCACACCTGGCTTCCCAATATCAACAGAACAGCTTTCACGAAAGGGACAGCACATGAAGAAATGGGTTGGGCCTTTCAGCAAACCTTTTGTGAACACAAGTGCTGGCACTATGCTAGGTGTTGGGAATACAGAGATAAAATATGATCCCTGCCCTGAGGCCATTCATCTCCACCTGATGTCACTCCTGTACCCTCTATTTTGACAGTCTGCACCATCCCTGTAACTCTGCTGGTCTCCTTAGTCTCAACAACCTGGCAGTCACCTCAGATTCCTCCATCTCCCTCAATGCAAAATCCAATTAGTCACTAAGACCCAGGGTCACTGCTCCAATCCCCCATTGGTTGAGAGTAATCCCCGGGGTGATAACTCCCCTGTACTTTCAGGCTGCACTTGCTGGAGATGAGCTACTCGCTTGTGCATTGGAGAAGCCCCTGAGGCCTAGAAGCAGAGAGAGCAAGGAGGGTCTAAAAGCATCTTTTACATCTGCAGCTGAAATCACAGGTAGACCCAGGGATGTGGCACGGGGCACCCAAGCATCCACACCACCAACTATCGATCAAAAAAGACCACAGAGCAGAAAGATAAAATAAAATTCTACCTGCTCAAGGAACAAGGTAAAGAGCAAGGAGCAGATGTTTGGACAAAGGGGACATCTTTAAAAGGAGACATGGAAACAATAGCGGATAGAGCCACTTAGTGAAATATGGTTAGGAGCTCTTAGAGGCCTTCTCGCATTCATCTGAGCAGGCTTTTCAAACAATGGAGGTGGGAATCAGGAGGGTATTGTAAAACTGAGCTGGGAAAAAAAAAAAAAAAAAACAGGAAGAAAAATGACGCTGGGCTTCACCCCAAAATACAATCATATTCCAAACTGAAGGATCTGAGAACTTTTACATTTGAAATTTGCAACTTCAGGGAAGGAGAAACCAGGGCAATTATCTGGCCCATGTGTCCTACAATGACTGGCAATCTTCACTGCTGGCAAAATGTGCTTCCTGTACTTATCTGAGATTCCTGATACAATGTGACTGGGGGGCAAGAGCAGAGGATGAGGCTTGGGAGAGAGCTGGCACCCAGACAGCCTCTCTCCTCCAAAAGTACTTTTCTTCCCAGTTCACTGACGCCTGAAACTCCATGGAGTTTTTATTTGGTAGAAGGAATGAAATGCCCAGGTATCAAGTACCTCCGTGTGCCAGCTCTGTGCCAGAGGATTTACATACATTATCTCATTTAATACTCATGATGCTCTCTGACGTACATATGTTTAATCCCCATTTTACAGATAAGAAAATTAAAGCTGGGACTGGTGAAGAAACACTCCCAAGTTCACACAGCTAATAAGAGTCAGACTCAAGCTATACCCCCCAAGCCTCCAGTCTTTCCTTTAAACAATGTGCCTCCCTTAGGCTTGACACTTTTATCTCTTGATAACAATGCAATCACCCAAAAAGAACCACACACTTTTAGATATCACTAACTCCGCTCATTCATTCGAAGCACCTCTCCAAAGCACTTTGTTAGAGTCACTCAATTGCCAAGGATTTGTGGAGTCCTACTATGTGCTAGGCATGATGCTAGGCACCAGATATACCTCAGTGGGTCTCACTGGGAGAAAGAGACACAAGCCAATTAAATAAAAGAATTACAAATTGCAAATTTTGGAATGTGTTGTGAAGGCAATCAACAGGAGGCTGGAACAGAACACATTAGGAGAAGGGTGGGCCACACTAGAAGACAACGTTCAAGACAAGATCTGGAGAGCCAGAGCAGCAGCCATGGCAGCTGGGAGAAAAGGCTTCCAAGCAGCAGGACCATGAAAAGATTCCGGACATGAAACCAGTGTAAAGAAGGCTCACCAGACTGGAGAATGGGGAGTGAGGGGAAGAAGCAAGTGCCAGGATGCTTGAGAAATAGGCAGGGCCAGAGCCTGTGGGCCTTTGTAGGCCCTTTTGGGGACCCTGGGCATTATGCTATATGCAATGGAAAATCATAATGAATTTCATCAAGGTGAGGATGTAATTCGATTGCTATCTTAAAGATTTCTCTGTCTGCACATGGAAAGTGGACTGTCACAAGTCATGGGTAGAGACAGAAAGAATAGTTAGAGAGTTCCTGCACATTCCAAAAGAGAGATGAAGACAGTCTGGATTCGAGTGGTGGCAGAGAGGTGGAGGGAAGTTGCTGGTCTGAGGTCCTTGGAGACTGAACCACAAGGACTTGCTAATAGATTAGCTATGGGGAGAGAACAAGAAGCAGACTACTAGGTTTCTGCTTTAGAAATTAGACAGATAGTGGAGCCAGGTACTGAGATAATTTGATAAGGGAAGAAAAGGAAAAATAATTTTGATTTTGAACCCATAGTTTCTGAAATCCAACTTGCTCTGAGAGACATCTGAGCAGAGGTGTCTCGTAAAAATTAAGCTATGTGAGTCTGGGATCCAGAGAAGATTTCAGCTCAGAAAATACTTATTTTAGAATTTGGAGAGTGAGTAAAGGGGGAGGAGAAGTCCAAGGAAAAAGTTGACATTTAGAGATCTAGTGGAGGAAAAATGCAGCAAAGAAAACCGGGAAGGAATAGCCAGTGAGGTCTGAGATGCACCAGGAGACAGCCATGTTATGGAAGCAAGGAGAGAGACTGCCTCGAGGCTGTTCTAAGGTTGTGAAGAGGTGAAGGAAAATGCAAGAGTAAAATGATGAATAAGATAGAATGCTCGTTCCAGCAGAGTTCACAGACTGATGAGAAAGGCCAATATGATTGATGAAGGGATAAAAAGCTAGTGTAACATTTATTGAGCACTTACTATGTGACAGTAACTGAGCTAAATGATGTACGTGCATTATCATCAAAGCCCCGGGTGAAGTAGGAATCATTATTATCCTCATTTTACAGGTGATGCTCGAAGAGAGTTAGAGGCTCACCAATGTTCCCAGAGCCCAGGAAGTGTGGTATAGTGCACTGGGATTTAAAGATAGGCAACAGGACTCCCAAGGTGCCCTCCTAACCACAAAGGTATCGGCCTCTAGGTGGGGACACAGACATATAGCCTGCTTTGTTGCTACTCTCCTTGACTTTTTCCTGCTCTCTTGTGAGTCCTTTTTCAGGACCCGGGACAGCTCTTCTTGCAGTGACTTGGTTCAACTCAGTGTTGATACAGAGGCAGCCCCAGCCTGGGGGCTGTCAGTACACTGAGTTTTCATGTTTCCCTCACATAAGCATCCTCTCACAGCTACAAAGCTAACCTTGTCAGGATACTAAACCTTTGCCCAAGATCCTCACAGATGCCCCAATCCTAAGACCTGGCCCATGTGTGTTTAATCTTCATTTTAAACCAGAGATCAATCAGATCAGTCTCAGGCACTGTGGGTGAGGGTTGACATGGCAGGGCCACTGGAACAGCAAAAGGAGTAATCATTGCTGATAAAATGGAGAAAATGGAAGAAAAAGCTATTTTAGCTTAAATGGTTTCCTATAAAACAGTTTTGAAGGTAAAAGGTACTATCTTCTTGTCAGTGTCAACATTTCTCATGCTGGATAAGTGAAATTATGTTTCTGTCAATGACTAAATCTCTCCAAGGGGGAGGTGACATTTTGTTTGGTTTCTGGAGAGGAATGATTGGGTTTGATGAAACAGTAACTACATGGATGTATAAAGGACATTTGCATAGAACACAAATGAACATCGCTAGATTTCTAAACTAGATGCTTTAGAAAGCATCCACTGTGTGCAATGAGTGTATGCCCAGAACTCTTAAGCCTTGCATACACTGATTTTGTTCAACTGCCTCAATGAATATTTTTCACTGAATTTTTGCCAGTTGTTTGGGTGATACATACAGCCAGAGACTGATACTGCTTTATCTATTGTCCAAATTCATGTGATTTTCAGCAACCAGTATCCAAACAGATGCCTTTGGCCTCTCCCCCAGACCCTCTGGCAGTTCCACGTTGCTGAGCCAGTCCCTGCTATGGTTTATCACCTGTTCATCTGAGACTCATTGTCTCACAAAACCTGGGCCTACATCACAACTCAACATTCAAGCCTCCTGACCTGAGGGTGGCAGGCATTGGGGTTTCCAGCTTCACTTCCTCTCCGTGTGACTGATGACTTGCCAACCAAGCCCATGATAATGTCTCCAGCTCTCAGTGGAAATCTACAAGACCCACAGCTGCAAAGGAACAAAAGAAATTGCTCTAAAGGGTTAAAAGCTATTCACCCCAGTGGGGCAGAGCCAAGGCCCCTTTTTCTCACAGCTGCTGAACTGAACTTTGCAGCTGTGTGGCATCTAGCATGAGTAAGTACCCTGAAAACCAGAACTCAGTTGTGAGAAATGGAAGCAGAAGCACAGCTTGTAGGCCACACATAAGCAAGTTTGGGTGTAGCCGAAGTGGTATTCATGAAGATATTAAGGGGCATCTGTGTTCCACCTTATGGTACACATCTGGGTGCTGTCCTTATATCTTGTCACAGCTAATTCTCAAATCAATGGTTGATCTAAGTCATAAACATCTTTTGGAAAGTTGTGAATGTGAAGCTTGGCAAGCCAAAATTACAAGTATATAAGAAGCAAAGAAAACGTAAGAGAAAAAAGTGAAGGACCACTCAGAAGGAGGAACTGAACAATTTTCATGGATCCATCTAAGGAATATAAGCAAATGGGACTTTTATCCCTAAATAGTCATACAAACAAAAGTAGGAATTAACGTTTTAAAAGTTTTCTAAATTATGTCATTACATAGGACATCACATTTTCTCCCATTTCTTCTATACTCTTCCTTCTCCCCCCTCAAATAAATCAAATTTACAATTTAAGACATGGCTGATTATAATATTCTACACAATTTTATAATTCATCAAGATCAAATTTACAATATAAGATGTGGCTGATTATAATATTCTACACAATTTTGTAATTCATCAAGAAAAAAATGCTACTAATTAAACCCTGCTAACACACACCTTGGTTTCAGAGATGTTAAAAGTGTTCATCATAAAATCTATGAACTGTAACACACACACAGACACACACACACACACATATCACATCATATCTGTCAATGAATTTCTCCAGTTATACTATAAAAACTGTCATCAATAACCAATTTTCCAAACAGGCTAAATTTGTGCCACCCCTCAAAAGGAGGGAGTGGGGAGTTTGCAGTTTATTTTATGTCACATATTTGCTGCCTGAAGACAACTCAGTACACCATTGACAGATAATGGACCACATTTCATATTTGAGAAATGTGTCTTATTTTTAAAACTGAAAGCAGAGAAACTCATTAGATTTGCTTTCACTCTTGCTTCAGGATGGCAGGGCAATTTCCATCGTATCTGCTTCTCTGTTTTCTTCATTTTCCATTCTCCTCTTTTCTTTACATTCATCTGTATTCTCTTTCTCTCTCTATTTTACTTAAAATCTCATTTAGTTGTCTCGATGGATCATTAATGGGAGCTGCCTTAAAGGTACTTAATAACTTATTGTATATGTTTATTACACTTGATAGGAAGTAATTTTACTGAAGCTCCTTTTGTCTCCCCGTTTACAAGTAATCTTGTGTCTCCATGCTGTAACGCTGTCCCTAAGAAAGTAGTATCTTTAGCATTATGTGTGTTTGTTATAACTAGGGAGATCATAATGGGAGTTCAAGAGGCTGAAAAGCAGGTACAGTGACTCCATCTAAAAACAGCCCCGTGACTCCATCTAAAAACAGCCCCGTGCCTAACCATAATGAAAATGACATATTTATCTGGCATAATGTTCTCCACACCTAATAGTGGCTGTTTGCTCAAGACTAAGGATTTGTTTGGAACAGCCTACTCACTGCATTAACCATTTGTTAAAGCCTTAGCTACATCACTCATATAAAAAGTTGATGCCAATTCATTAAAATTTAATTATTTATCAAGTCAATATTGCCATTAAGTGCCTAAAATTTTCACTACCACTCCGGCAAGGGCTAAGGATAGGTCAGTAACTGAGACATAGTGCCCAGCCTCAGGTTTAGCAGAAAAAGGAAATATATTAGAAAGAAACATGCCCCCAACTATCCTCGGTTAAATTAGCACTGGCCCTCCTGCACTTGGCCATCTGACCATTACCACCACCTTCTCAGGACCCTTGCTCCCCTCACCTGAGATAGCCAAAGCCTGTGTCTACAGCATTCTCATCTTCTAATCTTATAGACACCTTCAAAACATAATTCTTAAGAAAGAAAAACAAAAGCATCGATAAGAGGCATAGCCGATTCTATGACGTATGTCCTCTGCTTCATTTCTCTGAGACCTATAAATAAAAACTAGAACTTGTTTCAATTAGACTTTCAGCATGTGTTATGCAGGTTTTCAAACACATACCGAATAGAAAAAAAAATAGAATATAAACCCTCAGGTGCTTATCCCCAGCTGCAATAATTATGAACAATCCTGCTATTTTGTTTTTGTTTGAGACTGAGTCTCATCCTTTCACCCAGACAGGAATACAGTGCCATGTCTGCTCACTGCAACCTCTGCCTCCCAGGCTCAAGTGATTCTCCTGCCTCAGCCTCTTGAGTAGCTGAGATTACAGGTGCTCACCACAACTCCTGGCTAATTTTTGTATTTTTAGTAGAGACAGGATTTCACTATGTTGGCCAGGCTGGTCTCAAACTCCTGACCTCAAGTGATCTGCCCACCTTGGTTTCCCAAAGTGCTGGGATTACAGGTGTGAGTCACCATGTTTGGCTAGTCCTGCTATTTTGATTTCACCTCTACACCACCTTTTTTTGTTATTGTATTTCAAAGCCAATCCTAGAACTCTTATTATTTTACCTATAAATATATCAGTAAGTATCTTTAAGTAACTGGAACTTTTTTCTTTTCAACATCACTACAATATTATCTAATAAAATTAATAGGAACTTCTTACTATCATCTACTAACTTGCCTTAATCTTCCATCATCTCAGAAATATATTTTTATAATTAATTGGTTCAAATCAGAATCCAAACAAAGTCCACACATAGCATTTGTTTTGTTAGCCTTTTAAGTCTCTATTTATCCAAAAGTTTTCTCTCCCATTCTTCCCCATGCCCTTTATTATTTGAATAGTCATTTGCCCAGTGGCTGAATGCATCCCTGGAGTGCCACCCAACATGCTCCCCTTTCCTCTGCATCCCATATAACTGGTAGCTGGATCTAGAAACTTAATTATATCTAGGTTCAATATTTTTAGCCACAAGATGACATAGATAATGCTGTGACTTCCTATTGGGTCAGAATTGGGTCTGACCCAATTCTGGGTCTCTGCCTAGAAGGCACAGAATGTCCGATTGTCTAACTTTTAGAGATAATCAGTGGTAGGTTCAGATGATGCCAGCCTAGTCCATTCATTAAAAGTCTCTCACATGGGCCGGGCGCAGTGGCTCATGCCTGTAATCCCAGCACTTTGGGAGGCTGAGGCGGGCGGATCACGAGGTCAGGAGATCGAGACCATTCTGGCTAACACGGTGAAACCCAGTCTCTACTAAAAACACAAAAAATTAGCCGGGCCCGGTGGCAGGCGCCTGTAGTCCCAGCTACTCGGGAGGCTGAGGCAGGAGAATGGCGTAAACCCAGGAGGCGGAGGGTGCAGTGAGCTGAGATCGCGCCACCGCACTCCAACCTGGTCCACAGAGCGAGACTCCATCCCAAAAAAGAAAAAGTCTCTCACATGAACTTTCACCCAGTGTTTTTGGTGGCCATTGACAATTATTGCGTAGAGCCACTATTTCATTAGGGACTTTATTTTGATTCATCACTCCTTTCATGTTACAAGTATATCACAGAGTGATATAATTTACCCTCAAACTGGTTTCACTAAGTCAGAAAAAAAAAGCTAAAGTTCAAAACATTTTTAAAAGCACAAGAAACACTTCAGAAAATTATTCCAAAAAAATAAAACTGGCAGCTTTCAACCTAGATTCCCCATCTCCTTTAAGAACAAGAAAACTGTTACAATAATACCTAAAAATTTCACACACTCCTCGATAGTGCTTGTCCTTTCAACACCTATTGATTAGAAAAATGTAAATGATGAAAAGTTTCTATAAATTCAGTGACCCTCTAAATAGCTTTCTATTATATTAATCATAACAGTACTCTACACACACTTGAGATACAGCCAAGCATATATCAGGGATAAAATAAAATATTTTAAATTATATGGGGTTCAATCTTTCCTCCTCCTCTCTTACATCCCCAAACCATGGACCCTCTAGAGAGCAAAAGACTCTAACCTGCTGGTCCAGCCCTGCGCTCTCCTCTGGCAAATTCCTAGTCAGGACTAAGCAGTGGGCGGCAGAGCTGACTCAGCCCAAAGAAGTGAGAGAGGCTGAGCTGATGCACACAGTAATAAGCTGGTCAGCAGAGACTGGTGGAGAGAGATTATCTCCAGGCAAAGTGTCAGAGAAAGCTTGCGGGAATTTACAGAGAGCAAAGAGAAAGATTTTCCGACCAGATATGCTTGCCACCCACCCCACATCCACCCTTTGGCATTTTCAAAAGAGACTGCCAAGTCCTGAAATTCCTATCCCCATTATTCTGGATGCTAGGATTTCACATGACTTACACACGTCTCACATAGTGCTCATTTGACCTATAATGTTTCCTTACAGATCTCCCACAGCAACTCTAGGCAGCCTCCTTTCCTTCTCCCACCCCACTGGGATCTACAGTCCAGCTAGTGCTCACTGTGGGTATCTGGTACTTGGGTTCCTAACACTTCACCTAGAGATACCATCATCATCACTGTCCCACAATAACATTGCGTATTCTCCATTAAGGACCTCATCTACATAAATCCAGAAAGTGAACAAGTACATTCCCTCATGCACGGGAACCTGTTACACTAGAGTTTGCACCTTATGACCAACCAGACAGCCCAGGGCACCATTGGTCCTAATGGCCATCGAGGTAAGGAAACATGCAGGCCTGCACCCTGGAGCAATGCAAGGAGAAGCACAGTGAGCAGGGAGGAGAAATGTCATTTTACCCAAACACCAGGAGTAATGAGGGGCAAGTCCTCCTGTCTCTCCACTTCTAATCACATGAAGCTGCCAGCTGGAGAATAACTGTCCCACTGAGGCAAATTAAATTAAATTAAATTTAAAAATAAAATAAAATAAAATAAATAGTGCAACTGCCTGGGTAGGCTAGTGCTCACAGATAAGATATTAGGGTGATTGGGCCAGAGACCTCAACTTTGACTTTTGGAGCATGCATCCTTGGGACCCCAACCCAACCCTCTTTCCTTGACAACAGGCTGGTTGATACTTCTGCTGTTATTCTTCACTTGGCTGAAGACGTTTTATTCAAGAATTCATGAAGTGAAGCTTTCAAAATTGTGAAGGAATGAAGCAATTTGTTGCATGCAGAGCTGGCCTTACAGAGATGCTGAGAAGATGGGGTGCAGCTTCAACCTATCAATCAGGAAGAATTTGCAAAACATCTTGGATGAGTCAATCCCCTGGAAACAGCTCAGAGGAGGGGTGGACACAGTCAGCCTGGGGAGAATGGTGAGGCTGTCAGACACACAGGGCCCAATCCTTTACTTCAATTTTTCTTATAGGACTCTTTTCCAAATATTCAGAAATCAGAAGGGACTCCAAAGGCTAAGAAAACTCTCCTCTTCAAGTATCTGGCCCCAAATTCCCCTTAACCATTCTTTTAGAATTGCTCAGCAGGAACTTACTCCTGAAATGCAAATCAAAGGGAAAAAAAACAATACCATGTTGACACTGATTCCAGCCTTGAGAAATAAATCTTGACAAGAATAGCCACATAGCATGTCTCCTGAAAAACCACTGTGTCTGCCCCTCTCCTCCCTTCAGTGGAACTGAACAGTAGTGAAGTCAGGTTCAACATTCATTCATTCAACAGACATTTATTGAACACCATTGTGCTAAGGGGTACAGAGAGGAATGGGACAGATGGCCAATCCACAATTTCCTGATGTAACTAGGGAGACGGATAACTATGCCACTAACCTTGGCGTCACATGGTGGAATAAGGCTATAGAAGTTAGTCTATCTTGAGATACGTACAACATACTAATTCTTCAGTGGAGACTGAGAGAAAGCTATGCAAGGGGTGTGTCTTTGGAGTCACGTTTTTTCTCTCGATTTTTTGAGGCTGCAGGCTATGGCCCTGGGATAAGAAGAGACAAGGTCCCACTTACCTCCAACCCAAGAAATTTCATTTCTCAGATTTCTGAGTTTTCCAAAGCTCTCACCCAAGAATGGCAGTCACCTGAAGAGAACAATTTCTGTAGAAAAAGGAGAGCAACTGATCTAAAGCTGAGAACTCCTCCCCCCGGCAGGGGAGGGGGTTGTGGAGGAAGAAAGAAAAGGTAAATTTTAACAAATACCTACTCCAGATGGGCAAGGGCCAGCAAAAATAAGGGCAAGTCCAGGCCCTACTTTTTTTCACTAAAATTTTTTTTGAGATAACTATAGATTCACATTCAGTTGTAAGAAAAAATACAGAAAGACCCCTTGTATACTTTTCTCAGTTTCCCCCAATGGTATCATTTTGCAAAATTCAACTGTACTATCACAACCAGGATATTGACATTCATACAATGTGCCAATCATTTTCAGATTTCCCAGTTCATTTGTACCCATCTGTGTGCAGATTTTAAGTTCTATGCAATTTTGCCACCTGTGTAGGTTCACATGTCCACAATCATAGTAATGAATAGTTCAGTTCCAACACCAAGAATTCCTGGCATTGCCCTTTTATGACCTCACCCATCTCCCTCTCACCACCCCTTCCACTTAGTTGCTAACCTCTGGCAACCACTAAACCTGTCTTCCATTTCTAACGTTTGTCATTTCTAAATGTTGTGTAAGTGGAGTCGTATAGTAACTTCTCAGGATTGGCTGTGTTTTCTCAGAATGCTTTCCTAGCTATTTGTCCAAGTTGCTGTGTATATCAATAGTTTATTGGTGTATTGATAGTTCATTTTTATTGCTGAGCAGTGTTCTATGCTATGGATGTGTCATAGTTTAACTCCTTACTACTGAAGGGCATTTGTTTCCAGTTTCAACTATCATGAATAAGGCTGCTATGAACATATTCATGTACAGGTTTTTAAATGCCCAGGCATATGGAATTTAGAGACCACATTCTCGGACAGGCTGTTTTTAAATGGCCACCAAGCATTGAAGTGACTCCACACAGATGAGCTGTGAATGCACTCCCATCCCTCAGACGCTGAGCTATCTGTCAAGATGGCTTCACAGATCCATCCCCACTTGGCCTCCAGTCAGCACTATGACTGGCTTGGGGGCCCCTCAGAAGAACTAGCAGGAAGGAACACCAGGTATCCCACATTGCTTAGTGGAATTTCAAGCTATCCCAAGTCCATCTTTTCCCTCAACTTCTCCAACCAAAATGTGCACAAGAAAGCACTTGGGGAGTTGAGTAAATGCAGGTTCCTGGGCCCCACCCCAGAAATGCTGATTTAGTCAGTCCAGAGTGAGCCCAGGAACTTGCATTTATGACAAACAAAGCAGACCCCCTTTCTGGCATTCACACTTTGGTATAACTCCCGAGTGGGAACTGTGACTCGCTTCTAGCCAATGGAATACGGCAAAGGTGATAGAGTCTCCTTCCTGTG
The DNA here is from genome assembly GCF_001698545.2 of Rhinopithecus bieti. Classification (NCBI taxonomy): domain Eukaryota; kingdom Metazoa; phylum Chordata; class Mammalia; order Primates; family Cercopithecidae; genus Rhinopithecus; species Rhinopithecus bieti. Next base: position 454,087 of record NW_016809075.1, read on the forward strand.
ATTAGATTATGGTATATAAGACTCCATTTACTAGAAGACCCTTGCTCAAGAGATCCTCCTTGCTGGTTTGATGAATTAAAAGGCCATGTTGGAAAAGCCCATGTGTCAGGAGCTACAGGCGGCCTCTAGGAACCATAGGCAGTCTTTGGTAGCTGAGGCAGCCTCCCGCATTCAGCTAGCAAAAAGTCATGACCCTCACTGGACAATCACAAGGACACGAATTCCGTCAGCAACCTGAGTGAACTTGGAAGGGGATCCTTCCACAGCCTAACGATTAGAAGAGAATGCAGGCCAGGCAGCCTCTCATTAGTCACAGCCTTGTAAGGAACTAAGCAGAGGACCCAGCTGAGCTGCACCCAGGCTCCTCATCCACGAACACTGTGATAACAGATGTGTGTTGTTTAAAGCTGCTAAGTTTGTGGAAATCTATTACACAGCAACATGAAATAAAGACACCAGGTGACTCAAATTTCCACAGCAACAGGTATTTAACCCTCTAGGTGACAGGCAGGTGAGCAGACCTTACCCTAGACACCTTGAGAACCAATGACCCAAATCAAGGTGACTCTGAGCCTCAAGTGGCCTCCAGGACCAACCTGCCCTGAACTAAACCTTAGAAGGTTTTTGACATTAAAGACCTATTTGTCCTTTCGGGGGTCCTTCAGTTCTTCAGGAGTTTTTTAGAATTTGAAATAACAACTGTCTCATGTCCCCCAGCCTGCCATCTTACTCTCCTCCTCAGAGGTCTCCCAGGGCAATAAATTTCGAGAACAAACAACAGATAATTTGTAGTTGTGCCCTTTTACCACTCTTTGAGGTAGTGGGGAGTTCTGGAAAAATCTTTGGGGCCTTAAATGCCTCAGTTTAGTCTTCTAATATCTGATTGATCACAGAATAAGCTTTTAAATGGCAAAAAAAAAAATCTGGCATGTACATACACAATTATGTGTACATAAACAAAAAATATGTATTTGTTTTGGTGTCTGCCTTCCCCTACACACACACACACACACACACACACACACACAGGATGGCAAGCACCGTAACACAAGGGCAGTGGTTTTTTCTGTGGTGTTCACTGCTGTATTAGAGCCTAGAACATTGTTTGATTCATATTTGTAGAAGGAAAGGAAAAAAGGAGGAAGGGAGGGAGGGAGAAAAGAAAGGAATGGAGAAGAGAGGGAAGATAATGAGATACTGTGACGGTCTCACATTCATGCCATTCCCTCAGGACCCATCTGATGACAGAGCTAATCAATGAATTTGTACTCAGACTTTCATGGGTGATCATGGTTTCACGAACCCTTTACACCTCAAAGAAGTAACCAGTAGAAAGATTTCAGGGCTGCAATCTGGTGATTCAGTCAGGGAAATGTTTGAGAACAAAACACATTCCAAAGGTAGTTGTCCATTCCATCCCCTTTCAGGAATAGCAGGCATCTTAACTGCATATTTATCTGTCATAAAATACCCCTGATGCCTTCAATCGCTGGTAATTTGCAGCCAATTGAAGACAGCAGGCATATTTTTAGAAACTCTTGCGGTGACATACCACTGTTCATCTATGAGACTCCTTCTTATGATAATCCACTTCCTGTCAAACAGTGCAGCCACACACCAGGATGGCCCATTGGGGAAGGGTCTCATTAGCGCACAATAACCTTAATGGGCCAACCTTTAAACAGACTGCCCAGTATGGAAGCTGATTAATAGAATCAAGTTTGAGAGAGAAGTTTTTCTTTAACTCTCCATTTCCTTTTTTGGCTGAAGACAAATCCGTGATGTGATTTTTAACGTGGCTTTTGCAGTTCCAGATTTCTCTAGCAGTTAAACCAGTTTCTTAGCAATATTTTTCCTCCTTCATCACCACTTCCAAAGCACTGAGGATCTAATTCATTCAAATCTATCTGCAGACCTATCTGATGAGCTTCCTGCATTATTTATCCTCGAGTAAATTAGGAAAATCATTACCAGCTTGCCTCGCGTTTCTTGGCAAGTCTAACCATTGAGCACACGGATGTCGTGTTTAATCAGATAATTTACACAAAATTGGCATTTCTAATTCATACTTCACATTAAGAAAAGGAGGAAGAAAGAAACATTTCTTAAGTCTCTCGTTTTTAATTTGGAACCTGGTTTACCACCAACAGCTCTCTTCACTTTGGGAGGGGGAAAGAAAAAAGGGAAGATGCTGGAACACACACAAACCCAGCTCTGCCTGGCATGCGGTGCCATGTGTGCACATGTGTGGGAGAAGAGTGAAGAATCTGTCTCGCACTGTACACCTTCCCTGCAGCATGCTGCTCCACCGAGCTCCCACAAAAGGCCCTAGGTTCCAGATAGAGATCAGACAGCAGTGTAAGGTTGCCTGCCCGTCATCTAGATTTTGGAGTATGCTCTCTGACTCCCAGGCTCTGTGTATTAACCAACAAATAATAAAGCTCATTATGTTTAAGGGACTGAACAAGGTTGTATTGGAGTTCTCCAGGGAAACAGAACCAATAGGACACACTTACATATGTGTGTGTGTATATTTATAAATATGATATACTTATAAATCTCATATATATGTAGAAAGAGAGAGAAAAAATTTACTATAAAGAATTAGCCCACATAATTATGAAGACTGACAAATGCCAAGATCTGCAGGGTGAGGCAGCAAGCCGGAGACACCAGAGAGTCAATGGTTTTATCCTAGCCCAAAGGCCAGTACTCCAGACCCAGGAAGAGATGTTTTGGTTTGAATCCAAAGGCAGGAAAAAAGCCAACGTCCCAGTTTGAAGGCTGTTAAGCAGGAAGAATTCTTTGACGTGGGGCAGGGTCCGTCTTTTTAGTCTATTCAGGCCTTCAAGTGATGGTGGCGGCCACCACATTACGGAGGGCAATCTGCTTTACTTGATCACACTGATTTAAATGTTAATCATCCAAACAGCCTCACAGGCACACAGAAAATAATATTTAACTAAATGTCTAGGAATCCCATAACCCAGCCAAATTGGCACATAAAATTAACTATCACAGAGGCGAATGTGGAGATTTAGAAGGCCACCAGGTGGGGAGAAAGGGGCCACCATGTGTCATACTCAGCACGAGGCACTGACACACATAATCTCCTTCAATTGTCCCAAGATACAAGCATTTTGCCCAGGCAGAAATTGAGGCTCAGAGGAGTCAAATAATTTGCCCAGGGTCACACAGCTCATTGTGGACTCAGGTCAATCTGAGCCTAAACCCTATCTTCTCTCTGTTCTATCACAAATTTACCCCTGGTCCGCTGACAATTAACTACAGCTTTCTCCCCACATTTTCATTCTTTATGCTTCCTCCTCTATTCACAAATGTTCAAGGCTTTTCTGCCTCTTTTTTTAATACCACAGAATTAGGGCTACTCCCTTCCCAGATAATTTCCAAAAGGTTTGATATTTTACATTACTATTAAGTTCATCAATCAAGTTGGACAGATTTGCAAGGAAAGGGATGATTTATCACTAAAGCATTTAACATAATCCCCCCACTCAGTACAGCTTCGGTATCAAATGTAAGATATGAATCTTCACACCAGATGCCGAGAAACAAGTACAGTAAAGTTCTCACTGACCATCATCTCTAGGTTCTTGGAAACTGTGACTTTAAGCAAAACAATGTTTAAAGAAACCAATTTTCCCATAGGTGAATTAATATTAAACAAGAGTTAAGTTCCTATAGCATATTTCTGGTCACAAAAATATTACCAAACTTCCAAAGACCAAAACACTTCTCATATTAAACACTGAAATAAATGGGAACTATATATACTTAAAGATAGATCAATAAAAACAGGTAAGATAATTATGGACCCACTTATTCCAGTTCAGAGTTATGGGTGGTTGGAGCCTATCCCAGCAGCTCAGGATGTCAGGCAGAAACCAGCCCTGGGCAGGACAGCGTTCCATCCCAAGATGCACTCACACACACCCACACGCACTCATGCCGGTATCATGTAGCTTGGGGATGCGCAGCTTTGCGATGTGAGAGGAAACTGGAGTCCCCAGAGAAAACCCATGCAGACATGGGGAAAGCACGCCAACTCCACAGTGACTCCGCCTAGAATTGTTCTTTTTTCTCATCAATGTTATAACAAAATTACATTGAACCAAATGACATTATTTAAGTACCTGCTGTATGTGGCCCCTAAGAACAGATTTGAGTGACACAAACTCTTAAGAACATAATCTTTGTTTCTTCAATAGGGGTCATTCCTTGAAATTAGATAAATAAATGAACAAATTAATAAGTAAATAAATGAGGCTTCATTGTAATTATGACCATATAGAAAGCCTGAGGTGTTCTTTCTTTGCTATTACTGATCAAACTCTCTGGTGCTTTGAGGTATCTTTTGCTCTCCTATGCATTAGCCCGTAAATGCAATGACATTTGTTGATTACACCCATTTGGTTTTTAGAGGCCAAGGTGGATTGTATTCGCCTTCCCTATTAGCCTAGCAATACCTCCCTGTATTTTTTGCAGTAGATTTTCTGAGCAGCAATAGGTTCTAATCAATCTTCCTGGCTTCATTTCTCAGAATCTCACAATCTCCTCAAGGAACATTTCAAACCTGATTTATCATCATTACCAGAACCTAAATATTCACCAGATTCTATATTATTTATTACACCTAGTTAATTTCCCTGTTCTGGCCTTATGGGTCGAATCACAAAGCATCTGAAAGATTATCCCTGTAATATGTCATGAAGACTCCACTATAATGCAGAGTCACATTTAGAAAGAAATATTTCACCCCCCACAGAACAGCTCTGAACAGAAGCTGAGCCCCTCCACTTCTCTGAAAGACTCTGCTCCCACTGTCTGGACACTGGCTCCCGTGCAGTCCCTGAACTACACGTGTGCAGTCACAGGTGGCAGAAACTTCACCCACCTCCCTTCAGCTGGAAAAACCCTCATCTCTGCTACTGTATGCAAGAGCATGGGAAGACACTGAGTAGGAGAAAGTGATTCCAGGCTCTGTCCTGTGTCAGGAGGAAGTGTTCTAAGGTTACACTTGAGGTGAGAGGTGGACACAGTCCCAGTGCTACCCTTCTGAGACAAAAGACTCCCCATTTTGACTTGTCCTAGAGAACAAAGATCCACCAGTGGTGACCCTCAGAAGGGGGCATGTCCAGCCCAGCTTCCCTCATGCCTCCCAAGAGGCTAGCTGTGGATCTGCCATCCATACTGCCAGCTTCCTCCCCTTTCCCCCAAGTAGGGAAATTTGACTCCATCAGAAATAACCCAAAGTTGTATTCCCCCATGGCATGAAGTAATGGTGGAAGGGGTTTTGTTTGAATTCTCATTTAGGAAACTTCCTGTAGTTCATCCAAGGTTCTGGGTTCTAAGACCTTTCCAAGTCCTGACTATCCCCAGGGAAGTGCTCTTGGGCTTGTGTGGGGGAACAGGAGCAGGCTTGTCCACGTCTAGAGCCCCAAGAGACCAAAGATGTATTCTGTATTACTCCAGATGACAGAATTATGATCAATAAGAGAAGACGTTGGCCAAAGGGTTTCTTCTCAATACAAGAAAGAGCTTCCTGCAGCAGAGTCCATTCCTCCAGCAGAAAAGTCCATCCTGTGGAACAGCTACCAGATGTTAAATAACAAATGTCAGGGATGGTGTGAGGTGTCTGAGAGACAAATCAGACACCTGCTAAGACCTCTTCCAACTCTAAGATGGTGTGACTTCAAGGAGACATTCGCCTTAAACTCACAGAGCCACAGCATTCCGTACCTAAAACATATTTCTCAGTTCATCCTGTCTAGAGGTTGCAAATTAGCAACCCCACGCTGAATTCAGACCAGGAAAGAAATGTCATTTTCTTCACAGAGTCTATAGGGTTTATCGTTTCACCCAATATTTAACAAATAATACATTTCACATAAAAATCTGGATTTTTTGGTTTCTCTTTAAAAGAAAAATCAGATCTGGCCACATAGAGGTTGTGTTCAGCTTCAGTGGAATACACCCTGTGAATGAGCTGTGCTCTGCCCCAGACCCCACCATTCCCTATAGCCCCTTAGCCTCATATTAAATCTGGGGTTTTGTTGGCTGTTTCACTGTTGTGTTTCCTTCCCAGGCCTCTTTATTCACATGTATTTTCTGTATTGTTCCTGTGGGCATGTATGTTTGCCACTGCTGGTCTAGTGAGAACACTAAGACTGGGCTAAAGCCCAGAAAAGCTATGTGACTTGTTCAAGGTCACATGGCTAACCAGTGCAAAACAAGGAACAGAACTCAGGTTTCCATGTACTTTAGCACTCCTCCCACTTGGCCACACTGCCAGTCTTGAGGATACTTATTTCTCCTGACTGATTTCACTGTTTACATTCAGATTGTGCAGACTGCTCCTCTGTGTGTTAATTTAATGTATCTCAGAGACAAGGGTATAAAGCTCCATGACACAGCTGGGCAAAGATTTTTTTGGATATGACCACAAAAGCACAGGCAACAAAAGCAAAAATAGACAAAATGGAATTACATCAAACTAAAAACCTTCCACACAGCAAAGGAAATAATCAACAGAGGGAAGAGACAACCTACAGAATGGGAGAGAGTATTTGCAAACCACACATCTGATAAGGGAGTAATAATCAAAATATCTAAGGCACTCAAACAACTCAACAGTAAGAAAACAAATAACCTGATTTTAAAATGGGCAAAGGACCTGAGTAGACATTTCTGAAAAGAAGATATACAAGTGGTCAACAGGTGTATGAAAAATGTTTACTATCACTAATCACCAGGAAAATGCAAATTAAAACCAAAATGAACTATTACCTCACACCTGTTAGAATGGCTATTGTTAAGACAAAAGATAAGTGTTGGGAAGTATGTAGGGAAGAGGAAACCTTTGTATGCTGATGCCATTAGTGGGAATGTAAATTAATACAGCCATTATGGAAAATGGTATGAAGGTTTCTCAAAATAATTAAAAATAGAACTACCATATGATCCAGCAAGCCCACTACTGAGTATACATCCAAAGGATATGAAATCAGTATGTTGGTGTTGAGTGGGTCAGGTGAAATGTTAAAGAGATATCTGTACTCCCATGTTTATTATAGCACTATTCACGTTAGCCAAGGTACGGAACCAACCAGTGTCCCTCAATGGACAAATGGACAAAGACAATGTGGTATATATACACAATAAGATACCATTCAGCCTTTAAAAACAAAGGAAATCCTGTCATTTGGAATAGCATAAATAAACATGAAGAACATTAGGTTAAGTGAAATAAGCCAGACACAGAAAGGCAAGTACCACATGATATCACTCACATGGCATGTGAAAGAGTTAAACTCAAGGAAACAGTAAAGTGGAGGTTACCAGAGGCTGGGGGTTGGGAGGATTGGAGAGATGTTGGTCAAAGACACAAAATTTTAGTTATACAAGACAAATAAATTCAAGAGATCTATCATACATCATGACTATGGTTAATAACAATATGTTGTGCATGTACTTAAAAATTGCTGAGAGTACATAAGTGTTCTCAACACACAAAATAAACACGTGAAGTAATGCATATATTAAGTAGCTTAATTTAGCCTTTCCAAGATGTATACATATATATCAAAACATCATGCTGTACATCATAAATGTATAAATTATACTTCTTAATTGAAAATAAAATACATATCTTAAAGATCAAATTTTGACTTTTCCCCTTCAAAATAATTATACCAAAAAAAAAAGCCTCACCTTTCCAGGTGACTTCCCAAACAACAGCACTCAAAGACCAGTCTTTTGTGTGTCCAATGAAAGATTGACTTGATGAACACATAAGATTTCAGTCTTCCTTGCAAAATCAGGAATAGGCCAAAACCCTATTATTTCAGACTTGGCATTGATAGTCCAAATCATTAATGCAAACAAGATTTCTGGGGAAAGGTTAAAGTAGTTGGCAGAACACACTAGTATTAAGCCACCATAAACAATTTCAAAGCAAAGAACTAAGTGCAAATAATTGATAAGCTCATAATTAATCATTCTTATCTATAAATATTAGGGGCTTTACAAGATATCCCTCTATAATCTAATTTGGGTTATTGCCTGCATTTGAAAGTGATGCTGCACATCTCTCAAAATCTTCTGTAATCAGACCTTCCACTGGCTTAAGCTGCCTATGCTCCCAATTAGGATTTGTAAGGACTGAATAAACCAAAGAAAAGACAGGTTAGGGACTTCTTAAAACTTTTACTTGGCGTGGGAGATCACTCTAGGCAAAGCCTAGGTTTACTTGCTTGGCCTATGTGTTTTGCCCTGGCCGTCAACGGAGATGTAACTTGAATTAACTTGCTATGACATCCCTATACATAGGAGGGAGTTGGTGTTGAGTGGGTCAGGTGAAATGTAGGCTCACCTTTCAGATGAGACCAACTTAAAGGGCAAGTTACAAATAAAGATTGCCTAATCACTGTGACCAAAGACACTGAGCTGTCAGACTAGAAAACTGACATTGGGGATTATCTTAGCTGTCCATTAAGCCTAACACTTAGGTAGACACGTAGAAGACTTAGCAGGCACTGTTGGATGCCTGTCCAGGATCCATTCTTCCTTCTTCCTCCTTATGAAAACTCACACTGTGATTAGATATTCAGGATTGATAATCAGCTAATTCACAACAGACTTACACTGGTTAAGGTGAGTACTCATTCTGATTGGTCATGTCCATACTGTACTAGATGTGACATATTTAGAATTTTGCTTCTCTTCACACTAGTCTATGTACCAGTCCTGACTACAGATATGAGTCCTGACTAGCATCAGCCTATCACAATAATCCTATCCTTTTTTCCCCTGATTGGTTTAGGTACTCTGGCTTGAGCCAATTAGTACAGAGCACTACCCTTGTTGATTGCTATTGGTCCAGGATTGGACTTACAAACTGGCCCAATCAGACTGAAGAAAAGGAATATTTGGTCCATGAGTGAAGGAGAGATTTTTCTTTCACTCACATAGACTGAAGCAGCCACTTGTCCCAGCTCTTTGTTAATAGAAGCCCTCTGGAAATCCTGAGGGCAGCCCCCTTTAGGACAAAGCCCACATTTGCATAAGGCCTATGGGGGAATTCAAAGACTGGCAGAGAAACAAAGCCATAGTCGAGGGGATTAAGGTACTGTGTCTGGAAGTTTCCCTAACTCCTTTCTTCCATTACAAGGAAAAGTAAATTTCCTTATTGTTTAAACGACTTTAAGTGGGATTTTTGTTCCTTACAGTCAAACATATCTTTTGTTTGTACAAGCCAATATATTCAAAGCAGGTTAGAGGGGCTTCCAGTGTCTTAACCTAGCCCCATTCAGATTTTTTAATCAGAGAAGATAGAGCAAATGTTTTGGAGCTGAAAAGAAAGCTCAAAGTTTTTAATGTAGCGGCACACTCGTAATTGGGTGAAGGAGGGAAGTTAGCCAAATGAGGAAAACAGGGCTCTGGAATGAGAGAGGCTTGGGTCCTTCTCAGCTCTGCCTCTTATTAACTCTGTGACCACACAAAAGTGTCAATATCTGTAAGTTATGGGGTGAATACCATATCTTACAGCATTGTTCTGAGAATTCAATGAAGCACAATATGCAAAAGAAGTGCAGTATGCAAAATATCTAGTGCACAAAATAGAAGCCCAATAAATTAAAGACAATTTTCCTTTTCCTTTTCCAACCTAATCTTCCAAGTCTTTCCAGATCCCCTGACCTAAGTTCTAGAGACTTTAATTGCTCCAGCTTCTGTTTCACCCCTTTCCCTTTCCTTTCCTTTTCTTCCTTCAAATCTCACATGTTTGTAACTATCTATCCCAGTTACATTTTGTGTGGGATGTTTTACATTGATTCCATTTACCGGCATTTCCCATGTGGCATGTACTATCGTGACATTTAATCCTCACAACTACCATCACTCACTGAAGAACGTGATATACTCATTTTACAGCTGGTGAAATGAGGCTCAGAGAAAGGAAGTAAACTCGTCTATGATTTTTTTTAAAAAGATGAAATTCCAGGCCAATGTAACTCCAAAGACCGAGCTCTTAGCTACTTCATTATGCTAACCACCCATTAAAATCTGTCCACTATCACCTGTGTCCAGCTTTATATTCTGCATGTGTTGCCTCCAACGCCTGCCTCCATCACCCCCATGCCTCAACATGCATATAGGATCACCCTTCTAAGGTCCCATTATATATATGCGTGGTCCTATATATATACACACATATGTATATATACATATATATGTATACACACATATACATACACATATAATATCTCTCCTGTGATTTTGTGTGTGTATCTGTATGTCTCTTCCTGTGGGCTGACAGTTCTTAAAAAACAGTCCTTGTTTTCTAAAGGAAGGTAGGTAACGCAAAAACTGGATAATCACCTGTTGTAAGTCATCACTGACAACACACAGTTTGGTTGCTGTTGTTCAAGCCTTCTTAAGGCCTTGGATATACAAAGAGCCACAAGACATTGTTCTTGCCCTCAAGAGACCACAACTAGGTGCAGAAATAGAATGTCTGCAGAGAAAGCAATATGACATGGCACATCTTTTTTTCCCAGAGAGACATGCCAAACACAAATGCCACAGGAAGTTAAAGAAAGGCCATCAAGAGCTGGAACTGGTTGAACAGAGGTGAAGCAGGCACTGCAGACCCATGGGGATGAAGCAGGACCTTAGAAGCCGGATCCTATGTGCATGTTGTGGGGTGGGGACAATGGAGGCAGGCACTGGGGGCAACACTTGAAGAATGTAAAGCTGGATACTGGTGGGAGTAGTAAGGACAGATTTTAATCAGTAATATATTATTCCAATAGGAAAAAGTACAGCATACATGGAACGCAACTTAATTTGTACAGAGGTGACTGGGAGTTATGAAGGGAGCAGGAAGGAATAGGGAGGGGTTTGAGCAGGGACTCAGCAGAGTCAGCGAAGTTAAAAATTACAAAAAGGGGGAAGGGGAGCTAAGCGCATGTGAAACCCATCTGGGTGTGCTAACTGGCACTATCAGAATTAGTCTCCTAGCCTCCCACAGAGGCTTGGAGACAGGGGCCATATCTTTGGGTGTTGGCTAGAACAAACATAAATTCTTTTGGCAGCCTTGAGTTTTCTCAGGCAGGATGTTTAAGGGGGAATAGGATCACCCTAGGGATGCAGCCTTGACCTGTCAGAAACTCTGTTAGTGTCTATCAAGTCTTTATAGACCAAGGTTGAGGCCTGGTTGAGAAGGGGGCTCAGAGGAGCCTGGCTAGAGTTTGATCAAAGTGGGAGTCTTCTCAGTGGGCAGCTCTAGCCAGCTGGTCAGTATTGACACAGTGTGCAACAAAGAAAAGCAGGAGGTTGGATTGATAACAAGAGGTAGAAACCCAGACTAGTGATTTTGAACTCTCTCTTAAAGGAAAAGTAAGAAATATTCCCAGTTTGCACAGAACTGAAGAGTTTCCTAGGGAGTGAGACATGCGGCACTAAAACAGGGAAAGCCCAGACAAAGAGGGACCAGGTGACCACCACTCCACTTGGAGTCAACTCACACCTGGGAAAGGTAGCTGAGCGGGAAAGCAGTGTGCATAAGAACTGATGGTTTCAGGTGATTCCTCCAGCTGTGATGTACTAAAAGCTCCCAGCTTCGTTTGCTGGCCATTTGGCCAGTCAGGTCATGTGATACACCACTGTGCCTTGGTGCTGGTTCTGGGCATTGTGGTGGATGTTCCAAAGCCTCTGAGCTGAGATGGGCCCACCTCCTTTGCTTTGGAACCCCAAACATACAATATTGTGTTACATGAATTGTTCCAGAAGGTAAGCCCCGCTTGCTGCTAGAGCTGCATTTACAGATTTAGGAATTTGATTCCTAAGGCAGAAGGATGGGGTTGGAATTTCATTTCAACAAGCCACTGGCCCTGTGACTCTGTGCCCGGTACCCAACTTCCTTAAACCACAGTTTCCTCATCTGGCAAATAGAGATTAACACACCATCTAGCTCACAGGGTTACTGGAAGAATTAAGTGAGATTATACATGAGAACTCCTTAATAGGGTCCCCGGAATGTGTTAAACATTCAGTAACTGCTATTATAATTGTAGGGGTGGCCAGGCATGGTGGCTCAAGCCTGTAATCCCAGCACTTTGGGAGGCCGAGGCAGGTGGATCGCCTGAGGTCAGGAGTTCAAGACCAGCCTGGCCAACGTGGTAAAACCCCATCTCTACTAAAAATACAAAAATTAGCCAAGCATGGTGGCAGGTGCCTGTAATTCCAGCTAGTCGGGAGGCCGAGGCAGGAGAATCCCTTGAACCCCGGAGGTGGAGGTTGCAGTGAGCCGAGATCATGCCACTGCACTCCAGTCTGGGCAACAGGAGCAAAACTCCATCTCAAAAAATAATGATAATAATTGTAGGGGTAGTTTTTATTGTTAGGCACGGAAAAGAAGCATCGTGTTTAAAGGTCAATATCCTGAAACATTACCTCCGGGTTAGATTTTCAGGTGAAATAAACAAACGTAAAGAATCTGTCCCACAAATAAAAGTTGACCCTGGGTCCCTTAGACTTATGTAATGGCTGCTCAGACACTTCTGGAAAAACAAAGTAGATGAATGAAAAGTGCTTGTATTGCCCCTGGGTGCCATCCATCAGTGAGAGAAGTCTAACCCCGGATTTTATTTTCTATGTTAAGAGAAGGCCAAAAGAAGGGGAAGCAAAACCAATTAATGAAAATGTAACTGACTTCAGAAATTCATGAGTATAGAGCATCATTCTTTTACTCTTCAAGGAAAGCCTCATCTGCATCAAGTGTGGTTAATAACACCAAGCTAAAACACTTATTTATGTTAAAAATGTGCTCTTCTTTTAAAGCCTCAGGAACAAAGTCTAATCAAATCACTGCATAAAATACTGACACTGGATTATTGCTGCAGCAGTGAGCACAATCCCAGTAGCAACACAGTGACACCTGCTGAGGACCCCTCGGTCTAAAGGGGATTTCAAAAGGGGGCAATGTGAGCATCTGGTTCAGGACTCTTCAAAATGCAGGAGCATGTCCAGACCCCACCGTCCAGCCATTAGTGTCTGGCCAACAGGTGCCTGCCACAACCTGGGGCACTCAGCCGCCACCTACCCCACCCCCTCCTCCTGGACTCAGACACCCTAAATCCCAGCTTTGCCACTCAGAACGTTGAGTGACACGCCTGACCTCTCTGGAGTCTGTTTTCTGAGTTGTAAAATGGGGAAGACAATATTGGCCATTATCCAATCAAAGATTGTTTGAAGATTAAGAGAAAATGCATGCACAGTCCTTAGTTCGGTGCCTGGCACACAGTGAACACCCAATAGCTTTTTCTCTCTGTTCTCTGAGTCCCCATGACTCCTCCAGACCGCCACCTCATGCTCTTTCCTAGAACATTATGGTCTCGGTTTAGCAATTTTGTCTCCCTCCATCAGTATACGTCTTTCCAACCTAACAACAGGGTAAATTATTTAAAGCCGAGATTGTTATTTAATAAATACTTAGCATGTTTGTGCCAATCGTGGCTGTAAATCTTTACAAACATTAACTTGTTAAATCCTCATAACAATTCTATGAGGTTGTTACTATTAGGATTTCTGTTTTACAGGTGAGGCAACTGAGACACAGATAAATGTAGTAACTTGCCAAGGTGGCAGCTCATCATTTTCCATGTTGAGATTTGAACTTACAAAGGCTGACTCCAAGACCATGCTCTCAACTATCAGACACTCTGTGTTTTAGACTTGTGTGCCCTGCAACGCCCACCACATGGATGGCCCTCAACAAAGGCTCTTCAACAGACAAATGACTTAGTCAACAAGTTATCACTTAACAGATAAGGAAACTGAAACACAGTGAGGTCACATAGCATCTCCAAGGTTAGCAAGACAATTGGGGAGCAGACTGTAGCCTAAAGTGTCATATCTCTAGTGGCTTGCAGTTTCTTTCCTGCCATCCTGATGGTATTCTGAAGGAAGAGCCACCCACTGGTAGAAGGAGAGAACATGAATCTCTGTCTATGATCGTATACCTGGACCAGGGGAAGGCCACACTTCTCTTACCCCATGACCTCAGTCACCATGTCCCAAATGGGGTCTTTACACTTTGGGTCAACAATGACTCCTCATTGCTTTTATTTATTTTCAGAAATACGTAGGGTTGGGCATGTACACGACAGCCAGCTGACCCTGAGTGCACAGACATCTGGCAGCCCAGGCTAGCAAGACAGAAGGTCAGTGCAGATGCCCTGTGGGCTACTGCTTGGTTCAGGCCATAACTGAATTCTAGTAAGTACATCAAGCAGATGAGATTTTCCAAGCCACATCTTGCTTCTGAAGTGCTGCAACATATTTGGAAAACTAGATGCTCTAAACTCAGTAGAATAAATCCCTGATTTTCACCCTTTGCATTCTATTGATGTGTTACCATGTGCTGCTAGGAAAGCTCACTGTTCTGTGAACCTTGTCACAATCTTAGGAGCCAGTTTCCAGGGTTCAGATCTTAGCTCCAGAACTTTGTAGCTGTGGGGCACTGCCCAAGTTCTTTAACCTTTTTGTGCCTCATTTTTCTCGTATTTGACAGGCAAATAATTACGGTACCTACCTCAGATGCTTGTTTTGAGGATTAAGTGAGTTTATGTGTATGTGTATATATGTCTATGACATGTATGTATATACACACATGCATAAATGTATATGTGTATATACTAAACATATGTATACACAAATATATATACACACACACACATATATAACCATATATGTACTTATGAGTTAAATTATGTTCTCCCAAAATTTATATATTAACATTCTAAATCCCAGTACCTCAGAAGGTGACCTTATTTGGAGATAAGGGTTTGCAGAGGTCATCAAGTTAAAATGAAGTGATTAGCATGGGCCCTAATTCAATACGATTGGTGTCCTTATAATAAGAGAAAATCCGGACACAGATACGTACAGAGGGAAGACAATGTGAAGACACGGAGAAGATAGCCATCCACAAACCAAGGAGAGAAGACTAGAACAGATCCTTTCTCCACGGCCCTCACAAGAAACCAAGCCTGCCGACACCCTGATCTCAGACTTCCAGCCTCCAGAACTGTGAGAAAGTACGTTTCTGTTTTTACACGCACCAGGTGTGTGGTATTCTGGTGCACATTACAGCAGCTCTAGCAAATGAATATACATTAAGTCCTCTCTTAAGGTCATCCATAGGTTTTGGCAACTGCGACTCTTGGTAAACAAGAGTTTAGTTCCTATGGCATATTTCCAGGAACGAAAACCTTACCAAACTTCCAAATGAAGACCAAAACACTTCTAATATTAAACATTGAAATAAATGGGAGCTGTATATACACTTAAGAAAGATTGGTAAAAATAAGTAAGATAATTGTTTACCCTTTTATTCCAGCTCAGGGCCAAGGGTGGCTTGAGCCTATAACAGCAGCTCAGGGTGCCAGGTGGGAAACAGCCCTAGACAGGACAGGGCTCCATCATAGGGTGCACTCTCACACAACCACATTCACTCATGCTGGTGAGAGGTGACAAGGTGCTGGCAGCCCTCACTCAGCGCCTCCTTGCCCTCCGCGTCCCCTCTGGCGGCACTTGAGGACCCCTTCAACCTGCCACAGCACCATGGGAGCCCCTCTCTGGCTGGCTGAGGCCAGAGCTGCCTCCCTCTGCTTGCATGGAGGCACTTACTGGGCCAGTGCGAGTTCCTGCTAGTGCGGGCTCATGGGCCCCGCACACAGAGCCGCCGGGTGCGCCAGGCCCAGGGCAGTGAGGGGCTTAGCACCCAGGCCAGCAGACCCCAGGCCAGCCAGCTCGGAGGGTTGCGCGGGGTCCCCCAGCAGTGCTGGCTCACCAGTGCTGCACTCAAATTCTTGCCGGGTCTGCTGCCTTCCCTGCGCCGCAGGGCTTGGAACCTGCACCCGCATGTCTGCGCTCCCTTCTGCGGTGGGCGCCAGGGCCCAGAAGCCTCCCACGAGCTCCGCCCCCTTGCTCCGTGGCGGCCTTGGTCCCAACGACCAAACGGCTGAGGAGTGCGCGGTACACAGCTTGGAACTGGCGGGCAGCTCCGATGCAGCCACGTGCGCGGATCCACTGCGGTGAAGCCCGCTGGGCTCCTCTGAATCTGTGGGACTTGGAGAACTTTTATATCTAGCGGGAGGATTGTAATGTGTACCAATCAGCACTCTGTATCTAGCTAATCTGGTGGGGGGACTTGGAGAATCTTTTATGTCTAGCTAGGGGGATCCTAAATATACCAGTCAGCACTCTGTGTCTAACCTCAGGTTTGTAAATACACCAATCAGTACTGTGTCTAGCTCAAGGTTTGTAAATACACCAATGGGTACTCTGTATCTACTAACTCCTGTGTCTACTAACCTAGTGGGGACTTGGAGATTTTCTTTCTAGCTTCTGTGTCCTAGCCAAGGATTGTAAATGCACCAATCACACTTCCCTGTCAAAAACGGACCAATCAGCTTCTCTGTAAAAGGACCAAAATCAGCAGGATGTGGGTTGGGTCAGATAAGGGAATAAAAGCAGGCTGCCCCAGCAAGCCAGTTGCAACCCGCTGGGGTCCCTTTCCAGGCTGTGGAAGCTTTGTTATTTCGCTCTTTGCAATAAATCTTGCTGCTGCTCACTCTTTAGGTCCATGCTACCTTTATGAGCTGTAACACTCACCATGAAGGTCTGCAGCTTCACTCCTGACAGTGAGACCATGAACCCACCAGAAGGAATAAGCTCCAGACACATCTGAACGTCTGAAGGAACAAACTCTGGACACACCATCTTTAAGAACTATAACACTCATCATGAGGGTCCATGGCTTCATTCTTGAAGTCAGTGAGACCAAAAACCCACCAATTCTGGACACACTGGGACCATGCAGACACACCAGTTCACCCCATGTGCACAGCTCGGGGATATGAGAAGTAATTGCAGTCCCCAGAGAAAACCCACACAGACATGGGGAGAATGTGCTGACTCCACACAGACAGTGGCCCAGCAGGAATTGATTCTTTTTTCTCTTCAACATTATGATGAAACAACATTGAGCAAAATGACATTTGCGGTCTTACTGTTACATAGAGTTTGTCCCCAACTTACAATGATTTGACTTAAGATTTTTCAACTTCACAAGGAGGATGTGACCGATCATAAGCTGAGGAGCATCTGGACATGAACGGTTCAACTTAGCAATTTTTAAAGCTATTGGTTTTATCAGTGCATTAAATGCATTTTGACTTGTGATATTTTTGACTTATGATGGGTTTATCAGGACATGACCCCACTGTGGAATAAAGAGCATCTATATTTGTGTGTGTGTAGGTGTGTGAATGTGTGTGTGAGAGAGAGTGAGAGAAGGTGTCCACCACTCAAGAAAGTGTCCAGCACATGTAAGGAATAGTAGTAAGCTGTTAGCTAGTAATAACAGCAACTATGTCACTAACCAGAAAGTATTGTTTTACATTGCACTTTTTGAAAAATTCCAACCCTGTGGACAGAAAACCACATCAGAGGAATGACAGGACCACTGCAGTCCACATGTCCATCACTCAAGCGCCAGGCCAGCCAGGCTCATCTCCTCAAATCTAGATCCAACTGAGAGAGTTGCATGATGATAAGTGACAACGTAGTTTCTCTACAGCTTGTTTTCAGTCCTCAGGGCTTTCTTATGACACTTATAAGTAAACATGAGCCCATATCATCACTCCTTTAACCTTGAAACAAACATTCCCTACTGTTCCTCTTTTCATCTTCCAAATGAGTTTAATGGAAATATATTCTGCTATATCAAGGCAAGCCACACATAAAAAGTTATATTTCATAGCTACTTGTCTGTGAGACTTCTGTTTCATGCAATCAAGTCACAAGGCAGAAGGCTGATGTAAGATTGCAACTGCCCTCCATAACCCCAGATTCCACATTTTCGTATTCACCAAAAGTCTCATTTTCCCTCATTGGCTGTTTACAATAAGTAAACTATCAACTTGAACTTTTGATACTACATAGGTTGATACTAGGACAGAATCCTGATTCTTATCTGTGTCGTGAATTAAGGTTATGTTTGAAAAACAAGGGGATTGTGATAGTTAATTTTATGTGTTGACTGGGCCACAGGGTGCTCCTATATTTGGTTAAAGATGATTCTAGGTGTGTCTGTGAGGGTGTTTTTGATGAGCTTATCATTTGAATTGGTAGACTGAGTAAAGCAGATTGCCCTCCCAGCTGGGCAGGCCTCATCCAATCTGTTGAAGGCCTGAATAGAATGAAAAGACTGAGTAAGAAAGAATCTGCTTTCTTTGCCTGTCTTTGAGCTGGGACATCAGAAGGCAGAAGCCTTCAGACTGGGATTCAGACTAAAACATACACCTTCAGCTCTCCTCCTTTTCAGTCTGTGAATTTGGACTGGAACCACACCATCAGTTCTCCTGGGTTTCCAGCTTGCTGCTGCAGGTCGTGGAATTTCTCAGACTCCACAATCACATGAGCCAATTTCTTATAATCAATCTAATTTTATATCTAAATATAAATATCTATTTAAAGATAGAGAGACCAAAAGAGATTATAAGGAATGATGTGTCCTTACATTTGTGCGTGTATGTGTGTGTGTGTGTGTGTGTGTGTGTACACCAATAGGATAGATTAGATTAGACAGATAGATTAAATAGATATGATATAGACAGATTAGATTAGATAGATTCATAGGTTAGATTAGATAGATTTGGTAGACAGACAGATTAGGTAGGTAGGTAGGTAGGTAGGTAGGTAGGTAGGTAGGTAGGTAGATAGATAGATTGATTGATTCTGTTTCTCTTGAGAACCCTGATTAATGTAAATTCTGTTCTGCTACTTTGGGAAGAAATTGTCTTTTGAATTTCATTCAAATAAATTTTGTCTCACCTAATCACTGTTGCTATGCTCCTTCCCTTCTGATAAATGAAAATGCCTCCCTCTCATTTGGCAGCTGGGAAGCTCAGACAAAATGTTCTGCTCTCCAACCACAACAGCATCGCCCCTTACAGCTGGCCTCCTTGCTTTCTCTTCATTCTCAGACTACATGATAGGTTATGAACCTGGTTTACTAATCTCATGTACATACCAAATTCCCTTTGGGAAAGTGAGAGCGTAGTCAAATAATTTTGGGGAACCTCTAGATCCAAATTTCATTGGCCTCAACCTTTGGTCAGGCATTTTTCATGAAGGAAACTAGTGGACAACATTTGGCTTGTCTTTTCCTACTCTCTTTCCATTCCATCCACAGGTTTTTCCTCTATACTAGAACTGAATAATGTGAAAAGATATGATTTGAAAATGTCCCACCACCTTACAGCATCTGAAGCATCACCATGTTCTCTTACAATTATTTTTAACTGTAAGCTCAACAGGCAGATATACTGGCTTATCTCCTCCTGTCCAGGTTCCTGAAAGACAAAACATAGCAATTACTGTTAAAGGAAAGAATTACAAAAATCATGCATCTTTAATGAGAGACACAGGAATAGAAATATTATCTAGCTCAGATGGTTCCCAGTTTGACCCTCTCATGAGCCTGTCCTGCCAGTAATTCTAGGGGTAGTAGAAAGAGCTTTGCACCAGGCAGTCAAGATCCTGGGGTTCCAGTCCTAAACTTGCATTTAAGCACCTAGATGACCTTGGGAAGTCAGTTATTCTTTGCAGCCACAGCTTATCATCTGTAAAATACAAAAAATGTGGAACACAGCATAATTAAGGCAGTTTAGCACAGTGACCAGGGTGTAGTCTCTGGGCCAGCCAAGGTGACCTTGGATAACTTAATTCTGTCCCTCAGTTTCCTTATCTGTGAAATGGGAGACAATAACAGACTTCCCTCAAAGACTCCTCCCGAGAGTTAACAGAAGGTACATGGAAAGTGCCAGGACAGGCTGGGCGCGGTGGCTCAAGCCTGTAATCCCAGCACTTTGGGAGGCCGAGACGGGCCGATCACGAGGTCAGGAGATCGAGACCATCCTGGCTAACACGGTGAAACCCCGTCTCTACTAAAACTACAAAAAACTAGCCGGGCGAGGTGGCGGGCGCCTGTAGTCCCAGCTACCCGGGAGGCTGAGGCAGGAGAATGGCGTGAACCCGGGAGGAGGAGCTTGCAGTGAGCTGAGATCTGGCCACAGCACTCCAGCCTGGGTGACAGAGCGAGACTCCGTCTCAAAAAAAAAAAAAGGAAAAAAGAAAGTGCCAGGACAGTGCCTGACCCAGAGTAAAGCCCTTTCTATATGTAAGCTATTATGATGATCTTCAAAGTGCCTTTCAATTGTAAAATTATTCAACTCTATGACTCTGATATCTCCTCCCAAATTTTTAGTATCCTGGGATTTCTCTGTTGGGATGGAAAGTGAACACAGAAGAAAATACTGAAATTGAAGAATCATCTTTGTCTCTCCATATCAATAGATTAATAGAAAGTTTAAAGTGACATAAAATTTTTAGGTATAAAACAGATAAAATACCCAATAAAATAAGCAATTTCACATGATAACAACTTTAAGAGAATTATAGAAAAGACGGAAAAGATGTTTTATCTCTTAAAAGGAGGAAACAGCATTCCCTGAGGACCCAGTAGCTGTTGGGTACGCTACAACCTCATTTCACTAAGCCTTCCTCTGATATCACCATGAGGCACTCCTTGCTGCCCCCATTTTACAGATGAGGAAATTGAGGCTCAAGAAGGCAAATGATAATCACTAGGCTATATGGCTCTTCAAAGTCAGATTCAGATTCCACCCAGGCCTGACTGCAAAGCCTATGCTCTTTCCACACCACAAGGCTGGCTCCAGACCACAGCCATTCCTCAGTCGGGGTGGTAGTGGTTAGGAAGAAGCTGGTTTTTCTAAAACAAATTATTATTTAAGCACACTAATAGAATTTTTCTTCATTTATTTATTTTGTTTATTTGAGAGACAGAGTCTCACTGTATTGTCCAGGCTGGAGTCCAGTGGTGCAATCATGGCTCATTGCAGTCTCCATTTCCTGGGCTCAGGTGATTCTCCCACCTCAGCCTCTGTAGTAACTGGGACTACAAGCACGATCCACAACACCCACCTAGTTTTTGGACTTTTTGTAGAGGAGGAGTTTCACCATTTTGCCCAAGCTGATCTTGAACTCTGGACTCAAGCAATCTGCCCTCCTTGGCCTCCCAAAGTGCTGGGATTACAGATGTGAGCCACCAAGCCCAGCTAGAATTTTCTCTGTAAGAGAACTCTTACATAAGTTTTGCTATGAAGTAAAAAGCAAGATATTCTATAAAATATTATATCATTTTCTAACTTCTTAATATCAGTAACAGGAAAGTAGAAACAGTTGTCAAATTGAGGACTGAGGTGGAATAGAAAATAGGAATGGAATGGAACAACATTTGAAATCAGATGACAAGGGCTTCAACCCTAGTTTTGATATTTACCAGCAGAATATAGTCACTATCTCAGATCTGGATAAAGATAGTTGGTGGACATTCCTCATGAACCTATGAGGATAGAGTAGAGGACTGCAATGCTACTTCTAATTATTTAGTTTCATCTTAACAAAGAGTTTCTAAAGTGTCTTACAGATCTATTGTATAACATGGTGACTACAGTTAATAACCATGTATTTTATACTTAAATATTGCCAAAAGAGATTTTTACATGTTCTCACCAAAAAAATGATAAAAAATAATTTAAAAAATAATACAATGTCTACAAGTTCAAATACTCGGATGCATTCTTAGTCTGCATTCTTTTTAGACTCCTCCCAACACCAGGCACAACTGGGAATTCACTCCTTCTCCCCTATTTGGGCCTTGACTCCCAAAGACCCAGCATCTTTAAGAACTGACCCTTATGTTGCAGGTATGTCTCTGGCAACCGAGAAGCTCCTTCATATTTTGCATCTTCTACACCTGGCACTATGGATATACAGAGCAGGTATTCAGTCAATGTTGCTGAATGAATGCCTCAATTTCTGAACTCCATCTATCTGTACCTAGGTACCGAGCGAGCTACATAACTTATGGGACCTGGTGAAAAATGCAAATTTGGGGCCCCTTGTTCAAAAAGCAGGAAAAAGTAATGCTGTATGATACAGTTTGGCTGTGTCCCCACCCAAATCTCATCTTGAATTATAGCTCCATAGTCCCCTGTGTTGTGGGAGGGACCCAATGGGAAGTAATTAAATCATGGAAGTGGGTTTTCCCATGCCGTTCTCGTGATAGTGAATAAGTCTCATGAGATCTGATGGTTTTATAAAGGGTAGTTTCCCTGCACACACCCTCTTGCCTGCTGCCATGTAAGATGTGCTTTTGTTCCTCATTCACCTTCCACCATGATTATGAGGCCTCCCCAGCCATGTTAAACTGTGAGTACATTAAACCTCTTTCTCTTTATAAATTACCCAGTCTCAGATATTTCTTCATAGCATTATGAACATGGACAAATACACTAAAGGTACTAAAATATAAATCTTTTTCCTTTGTTCTGTGGTCTCTCTCTTGACTTGTCATGGAATCTTTTATTTGCTATTTAATGTCATTCTAAGTAAAAAAAAAAAAAAAAAGTTAAATATTGAAATTATTAAGATTTTATTGTACATCTTTATATTGTATAATGTTAGTTTTAAATGAAACTTTAAGAGTGAGACAACACAAGTCATGTGCCCATGAAGTTGACCCAGCCTGGGTACAGTCCTAACAAATTAAGGAATACATCACAAAATTCAAGTATCTCCTGGCATGAACTTACACAGCAGTAGAAAGCAAAGTCAAAGAAATCTGCAGGTGATAGGCAGAGGGCATTGCAGAACAGCTTTCTTCAATTTGTAATAACACTGAGAAAAACTTTCAATTAACTGATTGCAAACCAAATTTATTCCCATGGAGATGAAGTCCTTCAATAGTATATAAAATGCTCACACAAATAAGTTTCTATCTTCCTTGGGGGAAAAAAATAGGAGAGAGAATAGAGAAAATATGCTATTGATATAAAGAATTACGAATGGAGAAAATTGCTGGGTTTTATTTACTCATATTACATTCTACCTCCGTGCATGCAAGAGGCTGGCAAGTTATTATATCATAATTATGGACTCCCCTAGCAGCTTGAGTATCAGTGGTTCCTATTGTTCCAGGCCTTTTGCAAGCCCATAAGTGCCAAGATTGCATCACACAGAAAAAGAGCAGGAGCTAATTGCATTGCATATTTATACTTCCACAATTCCTGCTATTACCCACGTAATTCCCAGTGGGTTCTAATTAGCTCAATCAGGGCTGGGGGAATAAAAATTCAAGCAATTTCAAATAAGTATGGGGTTTGCTACCACCACAAAATTTGGCAAAATGCTAACCTTACAACTACAACTTAAAACTATGATTTAGCTCTCACTTCTAACAACAACGGATAGCTGTTTTGTTATGCTTAGATTTAGCCTAATATAATAGCTTTTTAAATATTATAAACCTATATGGTTTGCATTTTGGTGTTTTTCTGTAATCAGAGGGGAAAAATTCATTTTGAGTATCATTTTTGTTGGGCTCTTAAGCGATACCTCCGATGACATGCAATAACGTCTCTGCGCTTTCCTCTCTCATTTTATAATCTGCATTACCCAGAAGTCTTACCTTTCGATCCTATGCAACCCATAATGAATATGGTGCTCAGGAAAATGATTTTCCTGAAGGGTCATACTCTGGGAAGATGAGCTTAATTGCTCTAGGCATCATCAGTGATTTAAAGTTTAGAGAAATAATCTTTTTGCAAGTGAAAACAACTAAAACTTCTCTTAACATAAACAAGAGAGCTGTCACGGAGTCTCTCGTTCTCCCCATCACCTCATTATTAATTCATCTGGCTTCAGAATCTCAGTTCTAATCAGGGAGTTGGCTCCTGCAGCTTCACTTACAATCAGCTCGATGCCAAAACGGCCTCCCGCAATCACCCTCCTCAAATCTACAGATGACTCCTAGTGAAGAAAATGATTTGAAAGGAAATGGGTATGCTAAGACCCAGTGTGCAATGTCTAGTGGCTGGAGCTTGAGGGCTCACACCAGCTTTCCTCTTCTCAAATGTCCAGCCTTGATGCAGGGGAAGGTCAAGGAAAGTAGAAAGAAGGGAGACTCAAAGAGACTTCTAGAGAGTATCTGAGGAAACAGCCTAGAACAAAGTCCAAGCCTGGCCACCCAAGGACTGAATGCAATCTACAGACACATACTTTCCCTCTCCCTTCCTCATACCAGTACATAGCATAGTGTTTTATGAGTGGCTAACATTTAAATATTAGAAGCATTTACATGAAACTCCAGGGTGCCAGCTTCTTCTGAAAGGGAAGTAAAGGAGGCCTGCATTCTGGCATGTTAAAACTTGGTCAATTCTGATTGGAGGTGATGGTTTTCCAACAAAACAAATAATCTTCATTGCTATGGTCCCACCCCACCAGGCTGGCTCACCCTTTTAGCTGCCTACCTCCTGTAGACATTGGCGTCTTTCCTCTGAACCCTATACCCAATATTCTGTAAGTAAGCCCCTTCTCCAGGTTTCTTCAGGTGGTGAAGTCCAAAACACCAGGGGGGTAAGCAGTCCAAAAAAAAAAAAAGGAAAAGGAGTAAAACAGAAGCTTTTCTGAAAACAATTTATACTTAGAAACCTAACTAAAGGATGAGACATCATCGTCTCCTCATGCAACATGCATTTCCTGGGCACCCACCATGTACCTGACATGGTTTGCAGAGCAGAAGAGACAACAGTGACAAGACCAGACCCCATGTCACCAAACCTTCTTTCTCTGTGACACAGGCAATCATCAACTAAAAACTAAATATATATGACATCTGGTAAACAATAAGTGCTGAGAGACTGAATATACAAATGGACAGTGGCCAGATTGTGTATAAAAATAGAACCAGTCCAGGAAGGCAATCTACTCTATCTAAAGTTATCAATTCAGGAAGTCGGACTACTATCTGTAGCAACCAGTCCCAGAAGCCAAACAACAGCCCACGTAACAATCAGCCCCAAATGGCCAGGCCTGGATTAATCACTGACAGTGTCCTTTATTTTTGTTCCTGCTCCCAACTCAGGACCAACCCCGAGGAAGTCAAATATGCACCCCTCACTCAATCACATGGGATGCTGTGCTTCTAGTGAGCTGACTACAGCTTTTCCACACCAACAACCTCCATTCAGGGTGCACCTGAGACCTTCCCTTTTCTCTACTTTCAAGCTTTCCCACCCTCTGCCTGCCTGCAAGTCTCAGCCCAACAGAAGTGATGGTGGCTGCTGCCTTGCTATGGCAAGCTCTGAGTAAGCAGCCTTTGCTTATTCTCATTTGGGTGGTCTTCGTTTATTTCTATGGGGTTTAGAAAGTCAATAAAGCAGAGTAGAGGAATAGAGTGGTGAATGGATGGTGAGTGGTGAATGGATGGTGAGTGATGAAAGGAATAGTTTGGGAAGGTGGTGGTGTTGGAGTCAAGCCCTGAAAAGGGAGAAGGAGGGAGGAGGGATAAAGTAGGAGGGAGGGAGGGAATTAGAGAGGGAGGGAGAGAAGGAGGGAGGGAGAGAAGGAGGGAGGGAGGGAGGAAGGGAGGGAGGCAGAGAAGGAGGGAACCATGTGACTCTGATGGAAAAGCACTCCAAGCAGAGGGAATAGCAACACAAAGCCTGGGATGGGCAATAAGCTGGCACGTTCCAGAATCGACGAGGAGAAGAAAGGAGGGAAAGAGTTCTGGGGGAGGGGATCGAAGAGGCAGCCACCAGCCAGACGGCAGGTTGCATGGGGCTTGTCCACCACAGGAAGGACTTGGAACCTCCTCGGGCACTATTAGTTGTGAGCAGGGCACATCCACACTCCACCTGCTGTGTGAAGAACAGGGGCCATGGGGGGAGACTGAAACCAGGTGGGAAGCCATGGCAATGATCCACAGGGAAGATCCTGGCAATCCTAGCTAGTGTGGAACAATGAGGGTGGTAAGAGGTGGCCAGACTTGGGATGTAGATATTGGACTTGCTAAAGTGTTGGATGCGAGGTGAGAAAGAAGATGAGAAACCAAGGATGGCTCCGACTCTCCTTCCCTCCTGTTCTCCAGCCCCACAATCCCACCACCAGTCCTTTTTAAAGTTCCTTGCCCAGCAGTACAAACAGAGATCAAGGAGAGCAGCCAGTACTGAAGGAGGTCAAGCATGTAGGAAGTTTCTGTGGAAGGAAGGACAGAGTAGTAACAACCAAGCCCAGAGTGGCTTTTGTACAGAAAGACCTAAAGGTCTAAAATGTACCACCCAAGTCAGGAAGCCCCAGGCCCCTCGGCGCACCTTCCTTCAGAGGGCCCAAGCTTCTTTTGTTTTCTCACTCAGCTTCACCACCCTTTTCTGGTGGTGCCATCGCTTGTAGCCAATACTGTCAGTGCTCATACCCTCCAACCCCCTTACCATGTCTGTGCAAGCCCACCTGACTCCCGCCATGATCCAGACTAGAGGGGCCTGGGAGTGAATGCACCTTCCCACCCCCACCCATCCCTCTTCTCTGGACTCCCCTACCCACAAACAGCAGCCCTGGACCTAACAAATGACAGGTGAGGGGGAAAAATACCCCAGCTTTCTCATTCCTGACAAGGATGGTTTTGAGGTCTGTGTTTTGCACCATTTTCCAAAGTGTTCCCTGTGGAACCAGCCTGTTAGCACCCTTCCTATCTCACTCTCTTCTCACCTAGCAGCACCCATGCTCCTCCCATCAATAGCTTCCCCTTTAATTCTTGGCTCAGGGTCCGCTTCTAAACTCAGACCACCTATGATATTTTTTCTTAATTTTAGGCCAGGCGCAGTGGCTCATGCCTATAATCCCAGCACTTTGGGAGGCCGAGGTGGGTGGATCACCTGAGGTCCAGGAGTTCGAGACCAGCCTGACCAACATGGCAAAACCCTGTCTCTACTAAAAATACAAAAATCCAGGCATGGTGGTGCATGCCTGTAATCCCGGCTACTCGGGCGGCTGATGTAGGAGAATTGCTTGAACCTAGGAAGTGGAGGTTTCAGTGAGCCACGATCACACCACTGCACTCCAGCCTGGGAGACAGAGTGAGACTCCATCTCAAAAAAATTTTTTTAATTGTTTTTTAGATAGTATCCATGTGATGGAAATTTTTTTAAAAAGATCTTGTCCAGACCTTGGTTACTAGACAATACCATTGTCCCCTAAAGGGATCAGGCTTCTTGGAGGAAAGACTGACTCCAGGGTGTGGCAGGGAAAGTACAAGACAATCATGGAACATCTTACTGTACCAAAAAGTAAGGATCTGCTCAAGAACAATAGGGACATATTAAAGGGACATGATGGCCAGCTTTAAGGAATTCTTACTGGCTAAATTTGGGATGATTCAAACAACAAAAAGAAATAACAGTAATGGGCCATAACTTATCAAATAAAAAAGAATCTAGGAGTCTATACAGATACTAAAGAAATTAAATACATAAACATGAAAGAAGGAAAAATGCTTCCTTGTAATAGAATGTTGAGTAATAAATAGAGAGGGAATGATAGAATTAGTAAAACTATTTTACAACCATCAAAGCACAAATTGAGGCAAAAAAATCATTAATGAATGCTAAATCTAGGAAGGAAAATGTAGTAAGAAATAGGATATTTATTTGGGCTCAAAATCTCTCCCCATAAATTACTAATTTACAAAAGAAAAAATGGTAACTATACAGTAGAGAAAATGGACAAAACAAAGACCATTTCCCTAGACATGCCTAAAGATTCCCAATTCTTCCTTCCTGAGGAGGAAACGGAAAATAAAACCAGAACCTCACTGACCACCTCACATATACCTTTGTTATATATGCTACGCTTACATTATGCACTAGTTACATGGCCATGGGGGTAGCTCATTTCTAACTACTCCTTTGACAGTTTTCATACACCTAGGTTTTGTTAGAGAACCACACCACCACGGGTAAGCCCTTACCCTATCATTCTTCAAAAACATCAGTGTTCAGTGGCAAGATACAAAGAGACTGAGTGATTGAAATTGAGTAAACTAACCCTTTACTGATAAGTTGTAATGAAGCCAATGGTCCTCAAGGGAGCTACCATCACGTTCAGTCCCAGATGAATATGCATTCTACTCCTTTTGTGCAGCTTACACCACTTTCCCTTCCTGTTTTATCTACATATTCAAACATCACATGGCAGCATAATTGAATTTCTCTTCCTTCCCCTCCAAAAGGTTGAGGCTTTTTCTGTTTTTTCTTTAACCAATTTTTTCAGGTTCACCATTTAAGATCTTAAGTTTCAGACTTTTTTTAACAGCATGTAGTGGGCTGAATGGTGAACCCAAAAGAGATATGCCTACATTCTAATCCCTGCCACGTGTGAATGTCATCTTACTTGGAAATCTTTTGTAGATGTACCTCAATTGAGGATTCAGAGATAAAAAGATGATCCTGGATTATCCCTGTAAACCCTAAACACCATCACAAGTATCCTTACAAAAGATAGGCAGGGGGCATTAGACACCTCTACAGAGAAAAAGATGACATGAAGATGGAGCAGAGAGAGGCAGACACAAGCCAAGGAATGTGGACAGCCACCAGGAGCTGGAAGAGGCCAGGAATGGGTTCTCCACTAAAGCCTCCCACAAGAGTGTGATCCTGGGCACCCTGTGGTTGCAGACTTCCTATCTTCAGGACTATAAAAGAATAAGTTTCTGTCATTTCTGCCATTGACACCAACCTTATGGCAATTTGTTAGAGTAGCCACAAGAAACTAATACACAGCAGAACCTTTCTTTCAAATGAAATCTTACACAGCTCTCCCCACCAATATGTAAAAGGAGAACTATTGTGGTCAAGTGGGACTGGGAAGCAGCAGCCTCCCATCCCTTCCCTTCCCTTGCAAGTCATCGCTCCTCTCCTACCCTCTCCCTTCCTATCGGCGGGGAACTCTGAAGGCAAACTCCTCATCCATCAAAGCTGCTCCATGAAACAGTCTGAAAACCAGTCTTCCAAAATGTCAGGCCTCTGAGCCCAAGCCAAGCCACCGCATCCCTTGTGACTTGCACATACAGGCCCAGATGACCTGAAGTAACCGAAGAATCACAAAAGAAGTGCAAATGCCCTGCCCCGCCTTAACTGATGACATTCCACCACAAAAGAAGTGAAAATGGCCGGTCCTTGCCTTAAGCGATGACATTACCTTGTGAAATTCCTTTTCCTGGCACATGCTGGCTCAAAAAAGCTCCCCCACTGAGTACCTTGTGACTCCCACTCCTGCCTGCCAGAGAACAACCCCCCTTTGACTGGAATTTTCCTTTACCTACCCAAATCCTATAAAACGGCCCCACCCTTATCTCCCTTCACTGACTCTCTTTTCGGACTCAGCCCACCTGCACCCAGGTGACTAAAAAGCTTTATTGCTCACACAAAGCCTGTTTGGTGGTCTCTTCACACGGATGCGCATGACACAAAAACCCTCATCATAGTCATTATTCCAATGCTTTAATTCCCTGGACATTCATCCCATACATCCAGTTTTTCTCTCCTTGCTTTTCTATTTAACTAACCCTTTCCTTATGTGTGTGCCTTTTGGAAAAGAGGCATGCAGGTTGCACAGCTGGCTCTCAGTCTCTAAGCCACACCCCCCCCAGGAACTCTACTGTTAACGACAGTTCATTCTGGTTCTTATATCTTGTTTAAAACTTTTGGTTTGGTATCACCCTCTCTTCTTCAGCATCCCATTTTGATCCCACCTCCACCCCTCAGGGTTTGTTCTTGGCCTCTTCCAAAATTTTTCTTTTGACTTCGTTTAATGTTTTTCAGTCTCGGACTCATGACTTGATCCTGGCTTGCAGTTTCATCTTGTGCACACCCTGAAGCTCGTTGATTCATCCTGCGTTTCCTGGCACCCTGTTCCAGGCCACACATTTCTTCCCCATGAAGTCAGCAGGGGTGTCCTACCATCTCTTGCAGGCTTTCTAAAGCCAGTAGAATTATTTCTTCAAGCATTGTCCAGAGTTGGTATGTATATTTCCAAGCCATGATTCACCCCCAAGATGCAGTGGTAAAATCACTTGCCTTATAAAAACTCAGTGAGTAGGACCTGGACGAAGCCAAGAACAAAAGCACCTCTCATTCATGCATTTTTTTTAGTTGGCTCCTGCCCTCAGTGTTTCTCTTCTCAGAGACCTCTCAGGATTCAAGTAAAACTTGGGGGTAGGTGGGGATGGAAGGAAAGGGTAAAATAGAAGTGAGGGCAAGAATTAGAACTGTCTATCAAATAACCAACTTTGTAATGCAATTTGTGTTCCTATTAGGTCATAATTTGAAGGCTGCCTACACATTTTTCTCAGCATTTTTATTGTTCAATTTCAAATGGCATTGACATAGCAGCTGCCCATGCACTCTCCCAACTTCTCACAAAGTACAGAGGCTGCTCAGCTTTCATTAATTTGCCTTCCAAACAGTCTGTACATTCCAAACACTAGATATTATCACTCCAAACCTCTCTGTGTATGCTAAATTCTGATTGTCATGCAACTGCCTAGAAATAATCAATTCAAGCTATCACACAGTGGTGTTACCTGAGGATCCATTGTTTACTTCAGTCTAGCAATGTTTATGCAATTGTTTTTGTTTATTGTATTTTGTCAAATTGTTTTATAAAATGAGTCAAAACAGAAAATGAAAGTGCTGATACCAGGGATAAGAAGTATAGGTCATATAAACTTAACACAATTGAGACAAAGACAAAAATCACTTAAACAGCCTAAAGACAGAGAATCTTTCACCTTAATCAGATTCTCACTAGACTCAGACAGGTCAACTGCATGTTCAATTAATTGTGAAGGAACAGAACACAATTAAAGAACATGTACCAAATGTTGACAATAAATCATAAATGATTGTATTTAAAAAACGGAGGTGTAATTAGCGGTTTCATCACCCTTTTAGCTCTCTGGGAATGGAATTCCTACCTCTTTTATATCAAATAAGTCTATTGTCTGGCTTTCCACATTCAACCCTTGTACAAACTTTCAAGAATATATGAAAGGAAAGAACAGTTTGTGCTTATGACAAAAAAAGACAAAAATACTGACGTCTAAACTGGCATCAACCTAACACCATGTATCCAAAATGAATTTACTTATACTACAAAGCAAGTAGAACTAGAATGAGAACATCTGACCATGGGCTTCTCCATGGGACAGAAACCACATGAACAAAAATACAATGACAAAGAGCCTAAAAA
Organism: Rhinopithecus bieti; assembly: GCF_001698545.2. Lineage (NCBI taxonomy): Eukaryota > Metazoa > Chordata > Mammalia > Primates > Cercopithecidae > Rhinopithecus > Rhinopithecus bieti. Next base: position 485,344 of record NW_016809075.1, read on the forward strand.
TAACTACCTATGCACAAGGTTACTTACGGCTGTGGCATTTGTCAGAGCAAAAGTCTGGAAACCCAAATGTCTCTCCATAGAGGGCTGTTAAGTAGCCTGTGATATACCATAGAGAACCATGTAACCATATAGCAGAATCAAGATCTCTATGAATAAATATGGAGTAACATATACTCTAGAATGCATTGTTAAGCAAAAAAAAAAAAAAAAAAATCAAAGTATAAAACATTATTAGAGCTCGGCACCTTTTATAAGAAAATAGGGGAATGAGTATACAAACACACACACACAATTTTGCTTATTGTTTAAAGAAACATAAATATTGACTAATGGTTGTTTACAGAGAGTGGTGATTATAAGGTGAAAAAGAAAGGAATAGAAACTGCTGTAAAATATATTTTGTATATAATTTTGATTTTGAAGCATGTACATATTTTACATATTTAAAAATTAAATAAAAAATAAGCCTAAATTTTCCATAGAAAATATAAGGTCTTGTAGGTCTTGTTTCCTTGCCAAAGAAACAGCACTGGATGCCAGCAGATAAAAACCATCTACCATCCCTTAGGTGGATTTCAGAGAGAGATAATGGAATTGAATACTCACCTTCTCAGCAGTAGACGCCATGAGCACTGATCCTGATGCTAGTGCTCACAAGCCTATGTAAAATTACTCAACTTCTCTTTCTTCTCATCTATCAAATAGAGGTAATGTTTACCTCATATGAAAAAGGAGTAAATAATTTAAAAGATTTTATGTAAAAATAGGCCTTAAAATCACACACAATCAGAAACAAATGAGTCTAATTGCATATAAAATTGGTAACCACACAGAGAAAATCAGTATTTAAAATTTCTTTGAGTACAAAACTATGACTGTACCTTCTTAGGGGTATATATTCTAAAAGTAAAAAACAGCAAATAAACTTTAAACTTAGGTGTTTTACTATTAACATGAATATTAGAATTTTAGGTTTTAAAACTATTTTACAATTACTATTTCAAAGGAGGAGGTTTTAGGCCAAGAATTTTATACCCAGCAAACTTGCTTCCCAAGGCAAAGGTGAAATAGGCTACCAAACATTCTATTGTGGAAAAAGAAGTCACTAACAATGTACTCTAGGAACCAAAAGAAGACTCATATTTAAGAGCTGAAAAAATGTATCATTTATGGGATAAAATCACTTCCCTTACTCTGGGCCACAAACTTAAGAATGTCTGTTGGATTCCACGTCCTCAGATGGATTTCACATCCCAGGGAAGCTTGGCCTAACAGTGCTACTCTTGGCTGCTTTTTCTCCCTTATCAATTCCAGAAAATATCCATTCTTGAATTCTGTTCTCGATCCCAGAGTTCAAATAAAAGCTTTTGCCATGTTTGAGTGCCACTTAAAATGACCTATATTACTCTATTCCAGCACTTGCTCTAATAATAGCTAAACTCTCTACATGGTTAAGATGCTGTGCTGGGAGAATTACTAAAATATTTTTCTTTCTTCTTCCATAAAAGTACAGCTACATAGAGCAATATAATAACCATTTTCACTCTCAAAGAACTCAAGTAATGATTTTCTGCAACTTTAAAATTCATATTGAATGACCTAAGTCTCAGAGTTGTCTCTTTTTAATTGGTGAAAACTAAATGAAAACTAGTCTATGGAAAATATCGTCTCCTTCAAACCCTATCCCATCATTGAACTCACAGTTACAAATGTCCCTGCATTTACTGTATTTTAAACTTTGAAACAAATACATTTTTAAATGCATAGAAAAAACTATATGATGATACATTAAAATAGAACAACAGCATTTATCTCTGGATGGTTAAATTCTATGTAATTATTTTTTCTTTTTACATTTTCAAGTTTTCTGGAAAGCACATGGATCACAAGAACAAAACAGATGCTTAACTCAGTACATGTAATTTTGTATATACAATATGATTGTAACTATGTTTTAATAGGCAAAACATCAACAGATAAACTTAATCCATTTACTTTTCTGAGTGGTAAGAAAAGGATGATAATTAATGTTCTCTTTCTTCTCTCTGCTTTTCTATATTTTCCAAGTTTTCTGTGATGAATGTATATTATTTTTATAATGCTTAGGGTATTTGTGTGGTTATTTTCATGGTGGGGCAAACAGCAAGTCAAAATCAGTCACTAATCAGTTGAGTAACAATGAGTAACAACCAGACTAGTTGTTACTCATTGGAAATGAGGTCAAGGGATAGGAAAGAGGGAAACATCAAGCCACATTCATTCTCAGACACCCTGACCTTCCATACCCACTCCAGTCACAAAATGAGCAACAAACAGAAGTCCTTATTTGATTGATCCTACCAACCCACCTTCTCATCCCCAAATTTTCCACCATGCCATGAAATCAGCACAGCCCAAACACCCATAAGAACATTCTTTCTGCCTGACATGTGCATTGAAGAGCTGCATGTTTATTTGCAAATAAAGATGGAGTTGCCCTGTAAAGCCCGAAATTAAGTGCCCTAAACAGATTTTGAGTTTACAGGACTCTAACTGCATTACTTTTTCCCTAATAAAGTTTCCCCCTTGCTGCCACAGTAGAGAAAAAACATTTTATGACTCGCCTTTAAAAATGATATAGTGGGAAGCTGATAGCACAACAAGAAATTTGATTCCTCTGATGGAAAAAACAGTCCTAGCAGACATTACTCTATAGCAACTAATAGCCTGTAAGTACAAATATCTCTGTTTTTAAAGCATCTGAGGGTAAATGCCTGCTGTGCATTTTGTAAAAAATTGACGAGTTTTCTTTTGCATGTGTTAGCCTGCGTGAGCTAAAAGGAAGAGAAGTGGCTGCTCTACCATGGAGTTCAGAACTATTTTTAATAAGATGTGTTGCTTCTGCACTACATGATGACAAGGAACATGCAGGGGTGGGTGCTATTATAAGTCCTCACCCTTCCAGTGTTTATACTAGCATTGCACTCACGATCATTTTTCTCCTAGCTTTGCTGTGAGCAGAATAAGACTTGTTGTTTTATTTTCCCTAATCTCCTTCACTGCAGTATCCAGTATTTCTTGGGGCCCTGTGGTGCACTTTGGACCAATGTCTTCAAGAAACTCATCTACGATGCTTTACTAATCTCATTCTTGGATAGTCATTTTCTCAGTCTCTCCCCCAGTCCACACTCCAAATGTGAGAGACAGCTTTTCTCATAGCGGAAAAAAAAACCTGGGCCTTGGAGCCAGACAGACTTTGATTCTAATTCCAACTCAGCTACTTACTAGAGTTTATGAGTTAGAGCAGGTAACTCAGTATCTGTAAAATTCAACTTTGTCACTTGAAAGATGGATTAATGGCACATCACAAGACTGCCACGAAGAAAACAGACACCCTATGGAAGGTTTAATAGCAGACCTATTGAAAGGTAGCTGTTACTCCAATCAGTCACACCATTAACGTTTATCCTCACTGGTCTCACCTGTCAATGTCCTCCTGCCTTGTAAGATATTGTTAAGGGCTCTTTCTTTCTTTCTTTCTTTCTTTCTTTCTTTCTTTCTTTCTTTCTTTCTTTCTTTCTTTCTTTCTTTCCTTTCTTTCTTTCCTTTCTTTCCTTTCTTTCCTTTCTTTCCTTCTTTCTTTCTTTCTTTCTTTCTTTCTTTCTTTCTTTCTTTCTTTCATTTTATTTCTTTTTTTTTTTTTTGAGACAAAGTCTCGCTCTGTCACCCAGGCTGGAGTGCAGTGGCGCGATCTCGGCTCACTGGCCGCCTTCCGGGTTCACGCCATTCTCCTGCCGCAGCCTGCGGAGTAGCTGGGACTAAGGCGCCTGCCACCACGCCCGGCTATTTTTTTTTTTTTAGTAGAAACGGGGTCTCACCGTGTTAGCCAGGATGCTCTTGATCTGCTGATCTCGTGATCCGCCCGCCTTGGCCTCCCAAAGTGCTGGGATTACAGGCGTGAGCCACCGCACCCGGCCTGCTAAGGGCTTTTCTTACTACCTTGTTATCTCACTGCTTAGATGAGTTTTGTGTCATTCTGGGCTCTAGATATGTTCTTGTGTGCTTCCTCTTTTCTTTCTTAAAACTCTTGTATCTTTGGTCTGAATACCAGTNGGCTGGAGTGCAGTGGCGCGATCTCGGCTCACTGGCCGCCTTCCGGGTTCACGCCATTCTCCTGCCGCAGCCTGCGGAGTAGCTGGGACTAAGGCGCCTGCCACCACGCCCGGCTAATTTTTTTTTTTTTTTTTTTTTTTTTTTAGTAGAAACGGGGTCTCACCGTGTTAGCCAGGATGCTCTTGATCTGCTGATCTCGTGATCCGCCCGCCTTGGCCTCCCAAAGTGCTGGGATTACAGGCGTGAGCCACCGCACCCGGCCTGCTAAGGGCTTTTCTTACTACCTTGTTATCTCACTGCTTAGATGAGTTTTGTGTCATTCTGGGCTCTAGATATGTTCTTGTGTGCTTCCTCTTTTCTTTCTTAAAACTCTTGTATCTTTGGTCTGAATACCAGTCCTTCTCAGTCCCCACTGTTAAACATTCTCTTGCAAAAGGTTTTTTCCTTTTTTGTTTCCTGCATTGACTCATGCTTCTATTCAGCAAACATGACTGAGTACATGGGACTTCCCAGACCTGTGTGTTCCCAGAACCAAACGCCATGTGTTCTCACTGATGGGTGGGAGTTGAACGGCGGGAGCACAAGGACACAGGGCAGGGAGCATCAGGCACAGGGGCCTGTCAGGGAGTGGGGGGCTATGGCAGTGATAACACTGGGAGAAATACCTAATGTAAATGAGGAGTTAATGGGTGCAGCAGGCCAGCATGGCGCATGTATACCTGTGTGGTAAACCTGCACGTTATGCACACGTACCCTAGAACTTAAAGTTAAAACAAAACAAAACAAAAAAAAGAATCAAGCGTCTACAAATTATATATATGTTGGTATATAGAACTTGGTATATAATAGTACTGAAAAAATTACCATTTATTAAATAAAATTGGAATAATAGGATATTTCAGTGGGAAACAAAGTAAAGCTTATCTTACATGCAAAAATGTTAGTCTTTGTAATAAAATGAATAATGCTGATGCAGAAATAAAATATTTATTTAAAATAAATTTTCAGAATCAACAAAAAATGAGCTCTAATTGTGTAATCCTCCAATTTAATAAAGTGTCAATTAAATACTGCCTCAAAATGTCATAATTGGGAAATTTATGAAACACTCCAGTTTTATTAAAATATACTACAAAATCACTATTGTAATTAAAACACTGTTAGCTTACTCTAGAATTGCAATGGAGGTCAAACTAGTAACATATTTATAAAGCTAAAATAAATGCATAATCTTTGGTAGTTCATTTCGTAATTTGGGAGCTAAAAATCCTTCCCAAAGGAAAGAATTTTTTTTTGACCTCTAACCTTCTTTAAGTTTTTTTAAATTTTACTTTGGATTCTGGGATACATGTGCAGAATGTACAGGTTTGTTGCATAGGTGTGCATGTGCCGTGGTGGTTTGCTGCACCTATCAACCTGTCATCTAGGTTTTAAGCCCTGCATGCATTGAGTGTTTGTCCTAGTGCTTTCCCTCCCCTTGCCCCCCTACCCCTCAACAGGCCCTGATGTGTGTTGTTCCCCACCGTGTCCACGTGTTCTCGTTGTTCAGCTCCCACTTATGAGTGAGTGAGAGCATCCGGTGTTTGGTTTTCTGTTCCTGTGTTAGTTTGCTGAGAATGACGGCTTTCAGTTTCATCTATGTCCCTTCAAAGGACATGATCTCATTCTTTTTATGGCTGTATAGTATTCCGTGGTGTATACGTGCCACATTTTTTTTATCCAGTCTATCGTTGATGGGCATTTGGGTTGGTTCCAAGTCTTTGCTGTTGTGAATAGTGCTGCAATAAACAAAAGAGCTTCTGCTCAGCAAAAGAAACTAGCATCAGAGTAAAGAGGCAACCTACAGAAGGGGAGAAAATTTTTGCAATCTACTCATCTGACAAAGTTCTAATATCCAGAATCTACAAGGAACTTAAACAAATTTACAGGAAAAAAAAACAACCCCATCAAAAAGTGGGTGAGGGATATAAACAGAAACTTCTCAAAAGAAGACATTTATGCGGACAACAAACATATTTTAAAAAAGCTCTTCATCACTGATCATCAGAGAAATGCAAACCAAACCACAATGAGATAGATACCATCTCATGCCAGTCAGAATGGCAATTATTAAAAAGTCAGGAAACAATAGACGCTGGTGAGGCTGTGGAGAAATGGGAACCCTTTTACAGTGTTGGTGGGAGTATAAATTAGTTCAACCATTGTGGAAGACAGTGTGATGATTCCTCAAGGATCTATAACTAGAAATAGTATTTGGCCCAGCAATCCCATTACTGGGTATATAACATCCAGAGGATTATAAATCATTCTACTATAAACACACATTACTCTCCATCACTTTTATCTTCTTTGATTATACCTTGTGTATCAAATTCAGTTAATTTGTATTATTTTATATTTATTTACACTATCATCATTAAGAGAGATATGTAATGTCCAAAAAAAAAAAAGAAAGAAAGGAAAGTGAAGTACCTGCCTGGCTGCCCACAGCTCGCAGTCTAAAGAGAGAGAGGAGTACACCCATGACTATGCAAGAAGTGAGGTTGAATATTTTGTAAGAGATTTTTACTTTGTGAAATCAAACAGTCACAAGACAGTATACTCAACATGACCTGCATAAAGCCCGAAGCCATGCTAAAGCAGAAAGTGCCTCAAAACTGTCTGATATTTCCAGGTTAATAATAAAAATAGGAGGTGGTGAAGAAAATACAGTATGACTTCACTTGCATGAAATACCTAGAATAGCCAAATTCAGAGCCACAGACAGTAGATGAGAGGTTGCCAGAGGCTAAGAGGTAGGGGAGAATGCAGAGTCACTGCTTCACAGTTATAGAATTTTCGTTTAGAGTAATAAAAAGTTTCTGAAACAGTGCTGATGGTTGTGCAACACTGTGAATTTAATTAATGGTATGGAATTGTACACTTTAAAATGCCTAAAAGCACAGATTTTATGCTATATATATTTTACCACAATGAAAAAAAAAAAAAACCACATACACAAGGAGGTGAAATCAAAATACAAAGTTAAGGACAGCAAAATCCTCCTTCTCACCACATCCCAGACCTGCCTGACTACCTGTGGTTCCACATACACACCTTTCATAGTAATTTAGTCAGTTCATGTTTTCTGAAAGCTCACTGTGTGTCAGGTACCATGTTGAGGGCTGAAAGAAGAATAAAAAACATTTCATGCCTGTGCTCAGACCAGACGCACAGCTCAAAGTGCCACTGGCCTATATGTCTTGCTCAAATGCTACCTCCTTCAAGAAGCTTCTAAGATCAACAGGTTGAAATGAATTGCTCTCTCTTCTGTGCCCCCATAGCTTTTGTTGTCCCATTATCTGAGCCCTCATTATAATCCCCTTGTGTTTTGCCCTTTGTATGTCAGTCTCTGCCCCACGCCATGCCTGCCCAACTCCAGCTCTACCAAACTCCTTCAAGTCTATAGTGAATCTCTTCCACCTCGTGCCTATCCCTTTACATGCTGCATAGGCACAGCAAGCACTCAGTGCTTGGCTTCTGCTATCCGGAGAGCAACATTTTCAGAGCCTGCCAGCAGCCCAATAGCAGGCCCCTCCCATTCAGTTATTAATCACTTAATCCTCTCACCCTTCCTCATGGCACTGCCTTCGTAAGCTGCTTCTTAACCAGGAGTAAAAAGAGAAAAGGTGACTATTTTTCCTTTGTAAATTAGCCTTAACATCAGGAGTGCTAGGATGTACTCAGCACGGGTCTCGTATTCCCAGCTGATAAAAAGAACCCACCTATGAGTGTTCAATGCACAATAAGTATTTTAATTCCTGATGAGACCAATCATTATCATTCAAAGAAATAAATGTTGGCAAGATTGAGAAGAGCAGAAAGGGGGAATAATTCAACTGCACAAAGAGAAAGAATGTTTATAATAAATAATCAGCAGTCCTAGAGAGCGGATTTCTCCTTCACTGAGCTCTAACCAAAACACTTACACATGTGAAGACAGAAGAACCTGGATATGATGTTTATATTTATATTTTAATGTACAAGCCTTTTGTGAGGACACAACACAGCACAGTTTTGAACCCATAATAAGAGCTACCTTTTATTAGGTACTTACTACATGCCAGATACTATTACAGCTAACATATATTAGCTTATTGAACCCTCACAACAATCTAGGGAAGACATAAATACTGTCACCCTGAAGATACCAGCACCCAGAGAAGGTAAGTCCCTTGTCCAAGGGACACACAGCTGGGAAGTGACATAGTCAGGAATAAAACAGATTTTCTGATTCCAAAGTTAATGTTGTATTCAGTACCCTAAATCAACTCTTTGCTGGTCCCTATTACTTTCTGCTTTTGCCTTTTTACTTTTGCGAAACACCCAGGGGTTCATCTTTGATCACTGTCTTTATTTACTCCCCATACAAAATGAATCTGCCTCCAACATACATCCTGAATTCTGACTACATCTCTCCTCCTCTAGTGCTCAAATTCTGGTCCAAGCCATCATTATATCTGGCCTGGACCCCAGCAGGGCCTGCCAACTTACTTACTCACTTGCTTACTTACTCTGCTTCCATTCTTACTCCCAACACCCTTTTTTGCCATATGCCAACCAGAGTTATCTTTTTAAAGGACAAATCCGATCTTACCACTCCTCTGATTAAAACTTCCAAAGTTTCCCATTGACTTTAGAGTAAAATCCTAGCTCTGACCATGACCCACAAAGCCAGCCAGTACCAGAACTCCCTCTTTGACCTCATCTACTAGTCTCCCTTCCCCTGTATCCCCAATCCCCTCCACTATCTTTCTCCCTGCCCCTTCCAAACATGCAATTTTGGCTCACTTGCCTAGAATGCTCTTCCTGCAAGCCTTCTTTTCATCCTTTGGTCATCTCAGAGGAACTTTTCCCATTCTTTCTAGCTAAAGTGCCAGCTCCTTCCCTGACACTTCTCCTAGTCATTCTCTGTCCTGTATCACATTTCATTTTCTTCTTAGTACCTTGGTATTCGTTGGGGTTCTCCAGGGAAACAGAACAAATATGAAATACATATATTTAAGGTTTGTTATGGGAATTGTCTCACACTATTATAGAAGCCAAGAAGTTCCATGCTCTGCCATCTGCAAGTTGGAGATGGCAATGAGGATTATAAAGATGGGATTATAATGAGGGCTCAGATAATGGGGCAACAAAAGCTGCTGGTGTCATTCAGTCTAAGCCCAAAGCGTGAGAACCAGGGGCACCACTGGTGTAAGTCCCAGAGTCCAAAGGCCTAAGAATAAAGATCTCTGATGTCTGAGATCAAGAGAAGATGAGTGTCCCAGCTCAAGAAGAGAAAGAGACAACTTGTTCTTCTTCCACCTTTTGTTCCATCAGGGTGCTCAGTAGTTGGATAATGCCCATCCACATTGGTAAGAGCTGTCTGCTTTACTCAGTCTACCCATTTAAATCATAATCTATTCCAGAAACACCCTCTCAGACACACCTTGAAATAATTACCAGCTACATGGGCACCCTTAGCCCAAACTGACACATAAAATTAATCATTACAGGAGAGAGGGATCAAGAGGACTGACTAAATGAAGGTAGTGCATGCCTTCTCTGTAGAGAAGAGCTAGAATAGTAAGTAGAAACTCAGATTCTGAACAGATCATGTAGGAGAGAATGTTGGGAATTACCAGAGAAGAGATGGAAATCACAGAAGTAAGTAAGAGGGTTCGAGGCAGCTCACCCAGCCAGGAACCAACTGAAAGCCAAGGAAGCCCTCTGGATGCAGGGAAAGAGTCAAAGAGAAAACCCCAGGGTTCCAAAATGGGCTTTTACAATCTTGGCTACCAAAGAAACCTTCAGCCCATTAGGCTTTGGGCCTGACATACGGAGCTGTCTAAAGTTTGCAGAGATGTTGCTCCGGAATGGGAACCCAGACAAAATCTCACAGGCATCTGAGCCTGGAGAAGGCTCAGCTGGCAGCTATTTTGAGAGCCTTGATGCTGGGGATCTACAGACATGGCTGCTACCACTGTGCTGTCCCAAGGATGGGGAGGGGAGAGCAGACCCTCCCACATGCCCCTGGGAGGGTCCCTGCCACCCTTCTGCGGGCCGATGCTGAGACTGAGACAAGAGCAGACCATACTCCCCATAGCTTCTTGCCCACACTGCTTGCCTGGAAGGACCACCACCTTCTCTGTTTCTAGGCCCAAGGCACCATTTTGTGAGTTTAACACTGGGCTGTGTCCTACCCCCAGCCTGAGGTTGGGCTAACACAGCTGCAGCAACTACCCAGCCAAGGAGAAACAGGGAAACCAGGCTATCCTACGCATATCATGTCTAAGGTGAGACCCATGGCTCTGCAATAGGCTGCTGTTTAGACTGAGATGTGAACAGGCTGCACTCCTCACAGTTTCCTGTCCACACTACTTCCCTGAGGGGGACCTTTCCCTCTCTAGTCCCAGGACCAAGGTGCCATTTTGAGAGTTTAACACTGGGCTGTAACACACCTTCAGAATCAGACTGATTTGACATGGCTGCAGCTGCCACCCACTCAAGGAACAACAGGGAAATCAGGCTATTCTATACACATCTAGGACAATATCCATGGCTCTGCAATGGGTTGCTGTTGATACTGAGTCACAAATGAACCACAGTCCCCACAGCTCCTGGCCCATGCATTGCTGCCTGCCTGGGAGGAGTCACATCCTCCCTTGTCACAGGCCCCATGCACCATTTGTGAGTGTAATGCTGGGTTACGTCCTACCCGTGGGCCAAGTTTGACTTGACATGGTTGTGGCTGCCTCCCTGTAGAGGAGAGACAGGAAGCCAGGCTCTCCTATGCATACCTAGGACAATACCCAATGCCCTGTTGTGGGTTGCTGTGAAACTGAGACTCATGCTGACTGCACTCCCCACAGCTTCTTGACCATGCTGCTCGCCTGAGAGGGACCCCGCCCTCTATGACCACAAGCCCACAGCTGGCACCATTTTGAGAGTTTAACACTGGGCTATGCCCCACATTCAGGCCAACTTTGAGATGATGTGGCTGCAGCCACCACCCAGCTTATGGAGGAACAAACAGCTCTCCTAAGCACACTTAGGACAGTGCCAACCACCCTGCTATGGGTGGCTGTGGGATGGGAGATTATCCCACCCAATCCATCACAACTTCCAGTAACATCAACACACATATAGTTACTTAGGAAAAAACTATCCCATACAAAAGCAATTTCAAAAAATTGGAATAAGCAAGCGCTACATCAGATGTGCAGAAATCAACAGAAGGACAGAGGAAACATGAAAAAGCAGGGAAATATGACACCACCAAAGGACCACAATTTTCCAGCAATAGACCTCTATCAAAAAGAATTCCTTGAAATGCCAGATAAAAGCTCAAAATATTGACTTTAATGAAGCTCAATGAGATTCAAGAGAAATCTCAAAACAAATATAAAGAAATCAGAAAATAAATCCAATATATGTATGACAAATGTATCTAGGAAATAAGACAAGTTTTTAAAGACACCAAGAGGAAATTCTGGAACTAAAGAATTCATTGAAGGAAATGCAAAATACATTGATAAACTTCAATAATAGACAAGGTCAAGCAGAAGAAAGGATCTCAGAACTTGAAGAGAGGTATTCTGAAATAATCCAGTCAGACAAAACTAAAGGCAAAAGAACTGAAAAAAATTTTAAAAACCTGTGAAATGTTTGTGACTACATAAAGTAACTAGACATACAATTATTAGTATTTCTGAGGGGGAAGACAGAATGTTCAGAATATCTAAAGTCAAAGTGAAAGGAAGAATTTTAAAATTAGCCAGAGAAAAGTGTCTAGTCACCTATAAAGGAAATCCCATCAGACTAGCAGTGAACTTTTCAGCAGAAACCTTACAGGCAGGTAGAGAATGAGGCGGAATTTTCAAAGTGCTGAAAGAAAAACTGTCAGCAAAAAATTTTGTAGCTTGTCAGAATAAGCTTCATAAATAAAGGAGAAATAAAGTTCTTCCCAGACAAGCAAATGCTAAGGGAATTAGTCATCATTGACTGTCCCTAGAGGAAATGCTCAAAGCAGTCTTAAACATGGAAACAAAAAGTTGATATTCACCATCATGAAAACCTGGAATTATAAAACTCACAGTTTATATAAAACATGACACAAAGGAGGAAGAGGAAGGAATCCAATGGCAATACAACAGAATTTCATCAAACCACAAAGACAAAAAGACACTGAAAAAGAAAGAATTTATAAAGCAACTTGAAAACAATCAATATGAAGACAGGAACAAAGCTTTACATATCAGTACTAACCTTAAGTATAAACAGATTCTGTGCGCCACTTAAAATATACAGATGGGCAGAATGGATTAAAAAACATGATCCAACTATATGCAACCTACAAGAAATTCAACTTACCCTTAAAGACATTTATAGACTGAAAGTAAAGGAATGGAGAAAGGTATTTCACATGGACAGAAACCAAAAGTGAGCAGATAAGACAGACTTTAAATCAAAGTCAGATACCTATATCAGGTAAGAAAGACTTCTAATCAAAAAAAGGAATAAAAGACAAACAAGGTCATTATATAATGATAAAGGATGCAATTCAATAAAAGGATATAACAAAACCTAAATATATATGCATCCAACATTGGAGCACCCAAATTGGAGCACACAAAATAAATATTACTAGACCTAAAAAAGAAGACAGACAGCTGTGTAATAATAGTGTGTGATGGGGGGTTAACATTCCACTCACTAGACAGATCATTGACACAGAAAATGAACAAAGAAACATTGGACTTAAATTGGACTTTTAGACCAAATGGACTTAACAGACATTTACAGAACATTCTATGCAATAACTGCAGGGCATACATTGTTTTCATCCACACATGGAACACATGAGTAGTGAGATTGTATCAGCAATAAAAAAAATCTTCCAATTTAAAGGAAAAAAAAAAAAAAAGCCCTAGACCAGATGAATTCACAGCCAAATTCTACCAAATATAGAAAGAACTAATACCAATTCTCCTGAAACTATTTCAAAAAAATCAAGAAAGATGGAATTTCCTTTAACTTATTCTATGAGACCAATATCACCCTGATGCCAAAACCAGACAAGGACACACACACACACACACACACACACACACAACAGACTAATATCTCTGATGAACACACACACAGAATATTCAAAAAATACTAGCAAATTGAATCCAACAGCACATCAAAAATATAATACACCACAATCATAATTTATCCCAAGGATGCAAGGATGACTCAACATACGCAAATCAGTAAACACAATACATCACATAAACAGAATTAAGGACGAAAACCATAAGATCATCCCAATAGATGCAGATAAGGTATTTGATAAAATTCAGCATCCCTTCACAATAAAAATTCTCAACAAACTAGGCATAATAAAGGCCATATATGACAAACCAACAGTCAACATCATACTTACTGGGAAAAGTTAAAAGCATTTACTCCAAAACTGGAATAAGACAAAAATGCCCACTTTAAACACTCTTATTTCACGTAGGTAATGGAAGTACTCACCAGAGCAATCAGGCAAGGGAAAAAAATAAAAGGCATCCAAATTGGAAAAGAGGTCAAATTATTCTTGCCAAATTATAACTTGTATACACATACATATAAACACCATCACTAAACTACTATATCACTATTTGTAACATAAAATCTTTTAAAAAGTGATATATATGTATATACTGTAACATATAGTGATATATATACACACACACATACTATGTGTATACTATGTGTATATATATCACTATATATTACAGTATATACAGTATATACAGATCATTATACTACATAGTGTGTGTATGTATATATACAAATGCTACTGAGCCATAAAAAAATGATAAAATCACATCTTTTACAGCAACATGGATGGAACTGAAGGCCATTACCTTCAGTAAATTAACTCAGGAACAGAAAGTCAAATACTACATATTCTCATTTGTAAATGAGAGCTAAACAATAGGTACACGTGGACATACAAAGTAGAATCATAGACATTGGAGGCTACAAAATGTGGGAGGGTGGGAATGGAGTAAGAGTTAAAAAATTATCTATTGGATATAATATTCACTACTTGGGTGATGAGTACACTAAAAGCCCTGACTTCACTACTATGCATATAAGAAACCTACCCTTGTACTCCTAAATATATAAAATATATATACAAATTTTTAAAAACCACCACTACTTTTAACTAAATTTTATCAGTTATTTATTTTGATACTCATTGTTGTCTACCCATCTTCACCCTTTAACTAGAACATAAACTTTGTGAAGGCAGATACTGTATGTCCAGTGCTTGGAAGAGTGGCTGGTGTACACCAGATGTTCAGTGATTACTGATTCAATTAATGTGAGTGGTTCCCTCTACATATCCTTCCATCCCATCTTCACCTAACTCCTACTTAATCCTCTAAACCTAGCTGAGAGATCATCTTTTCTGAAAACACCCTTCCCAGAGGAATCTCAGCTAAATTTCCCTCCTCACTGCACCCTCTGCTCTATTCTATCAGAACATTTCTCAAACTCTACTGTAAATGTCCACCTCCCATACTGGATCATGACCTCCTCTATATCCCTATTGTCTAATATAGTCTGACCCCTCAACAGTTACTTGATATATGTTTGTAAAATAATAAACAAATGAATCATTAAAAATTGTTTTATGGAGGTAACAATGTGGGGAATATGTCTTGAAGTGTTTTAGAAGAAACTACACTACAAAATCTTAACATTCAAAAAAAGTATGCTTAATGTCTTAAAGCTTACATTGAGAACAGCAGTCAAGTTGAAAGTCTTCAGTTGGAGGGAGGGAACGCTATAATCGTGAGCAATAACACATGGGAAATAATTAGTAAATCCTGGTTGGATAACTGACAGGGTGAGATGAATGAGGCCTTCCCAGACATAAATGTCTCAGGCACCAGCCACCGCAGGCAGCCAAGGTCATGATGAAGCCTCATAAAGCCTTTCCCAAAACAGAGCACACTTTTCTAAAAGGCCTGGATAGTTAAAATTCCCTAGATGTTCTGTCTCTATTTGCACAGCATGTATAAACCAACAAATTCCAAATCCTTGGATACCCTCTCTCTAAACCCATGGCAATAGTCTCTCTTTTGAGAGCAGTCTTTGCCCATACTAACCCACCTTTCAGGCTACACCCATACCCCACTCTTCTGATTTCGGGCTTTGTTTTTTTAAGATCTGTCTGAAGATATCTGATCTCACCAATGTATGGTTGCTTTTTCTAGCTTGTCTTAAAAAGCTCTAGGGATACCTCACTGTTGATCCTACACCAACTATATTACAACACTCTGGAATTTTTTTAATCATATTTTAAGTTCTAGGGTACATGTGCACAACGTGCAGGTTTGTTACATAGGTATACATGTGCCACATTGGTGTGCTGCACCCACTAACTCATCATTACATTAGGTATTTCTCCTAATGCCATCCCTCCTCCAGCCCCCACTCCATGACAGGCCCTGGTGTTTGATGTTCCCCACCCTGTGTCCAAGTGTTCTCATTGTTCAACTCCCACCTGTGAATGAGAACATGCAGTGTTTGGTTTTCTGTCCTTGTGATAGTTTGCTCAGAATGATGGTTTCCAGCTCCATCCATATCCCTGCAAAGGACATGAACTCATTCTTTTTTATGGCTGCATAGTATTCCATGGTGTATATGTGCCATATTTTCTTAGTCCAGTCTATCAATGATGGATATTTGGGTTGGTTTCAAGTCTTTGCTATTGTGAATAGTGCCGCAATAAACATATGTGTGCATGTGTCTTTATAGCAGTGTGATTTATAATCCCTTGGGTATATGCCCAGTAATGGAATGGCTGGGTCAAATGGTATTTCTAGTTCTAGAGCCTTCAGGAGTCGCCACACTGACTTCCACAATGGTCGAACTAGTTTACACTCCCAACAGTGTAAAAGTGTTCCTCTTTCTTCACATCCTCTCCAGCATCTGTTGTTTCACGACTTTTTAATGATCGCCATTCTAACTGGTATGAGATGGTATCTCATTGTGGTTTTGATTTGCATTTCTCTGATGGCAGGTGATGATGAGCATTTTTTCATATGTCTGTGGGCTGCATAAATGTCTCCTTTTGAGAAGTGTCTGTTCATATCCTTTGCCCACTTTTTGATGGGGTTGTTTTTTCTTGTAAATTTGTTTAAGTTCTTTGTGGATTCTGGATATTAGCCATTTCTCAGATAGATAGATTGCAAAATTTTTCTCCCATTATGTAGGCTGCCTGTTCACTCTAATGGTAGTTTCTTTTGCTCTGCAGAAGTTCTTTAGTTTAATTAGATCCCATTTGTCAATTTTGACTTTTGTTGCCATTGTTATTGGTGTTTTAGTCATGAAGTCCTTGCCCATCTCTGTGTCCTGAATGGTATTGCCTAGGTTTTCTTCTAGGGTTTTTATGGTTTTAGGTCTAACATTGAAGTCTTTAATCCATCTTGAATTAATTTTTGTATAAGGTATAAGGAAGGGATCCAGTTTCAGCTTGTTACACATGGCTAGCCAGTTTTCCCAGTATCATTTATTAAATAGGGAATCCTTTCCCCATTTCTTGTTTTTGTCAGGTTTGTCAAAGATCAGATGGTTGTAGATATGTGGTGTTATTTCCGAGGCCTCTGTTCTGTTCCATTTGTCTATATATCTGTTTTGGTACCAGTACCATGCTGTTTTGGTTACTGTAGCCTTGTAGTGTAGTTTGAAGTCAGGTAGCTTGATGCCTCCAGCTTTGTTCTTTTTGCTTAGGATTGTCTTGGCAATGCAGGCTCCTTTTTGGATCCATATAAACTTTAAAGTACTTTTTTCCAATTCTATGAAGAACATCATTGGTAGCTTGATGGGGATGGCATTGAATCTACAAATTACCTTGGTCAGTATGGCCATTTTCATGATATTGGTTCTTCCTACCCACGAGCATGGTATGTTCTTCTATTTGTTTGTGTCCTCTTTTATTTCATTGAGCAGTGGTTTGTAGTTCTCCTTGAAGAGGTCCTTCACATCCCTTGTAAGTTGGATTCCTAGGTATTTTATTCTCTTTGTAGCAATTGTGAATGGGAGTTCACTCATGATTTGGCTGTTATTGATGTATAGGAATGCTTGTGATTTTTGTACATTGATTTTGTATCCTGAGACTTTGCTGAAGTTGCTTATCAGCTTAAGGAGATTTTGGGCTGAGATGATGGGGTTTTCTAAATATACAGTCATATCATCTGCAAACAGGGATAATTTGACTTCCTCTTTTCATAACTGAATACCCTTTATTTCTTTCTCTTGCCTGATTGCCCTGGCCAGAACTTCCAACATTATGTTGAATAGGAGTGGTGAGAGAGGGCATCCCTGTCTTGTGCCAGTTTTCAAGGGGAATGCTTCCAGTTTTTGCCCATTCAGTATGACATTGGCTGTGGGTCTGTCATAAATAGCTCTTAATATTTTGAGATACGTTCCATCAACACCTAGTTTATTGAGTTTTTAGCACGAAGGACTGTTGAATTTTGTTGAAGGCCTTTTCTGCATCTACTGAGATAATCATGTGGTTTTTGTCCTTGGTACTATTTATGTGATGGATTACGTTCATTGATTCGAATATGTTGGACCAGCCTTGCATCCCAGGGATGAAGCTGACTTGATTGTGGTGGAAAAGCTTTTTGATGTGCTGCTGGATTTGGTACGCCAGTAATTTATTGAGGATTTCTGCTTCGATGTTCATCAGGGATATTGGTCTAAAATTCTTTTTTTTGTTGTTGTGTCTCTGCCAGGCTTTAGTATCAGGATGACGCTGACCTCAAAAATAAGTTAGGGAGGATTCCCTCTTTTTGTATTGATTGGGATAGTTTCAGAAGGAATGGTACCAGCTCCTCTTTGTACCTCTGGCAGAATTCAGCTGTGAATCTGTCTGGTCCTGGACTTTGTTTGGTTGGTAAGCTATTGATTATTGCCTCCATTTCAGAGCCTGTTATTGGTCTATTCAGAGATTCAACTTCTTCCTAGTTTAGTCTTGGGAGGGTGTATGTGTCCAGGAATTTATCCATTTCTTCTAGATTTTCTAGTTTGTGTAGAGGTGTTTAGAGTATTATCTGATGGTAGTCTGTATTTCTGTGGGATCAGTGGTGATATTCCCTTCATCATTTTTTATTGTGTCTATTTGATTCTTCTCTTTTCTTCTTTATTAGTCTTGCTAACGGTCTATCAATTTTATCTTTTAAAAAAACCAGCTCCTTGATTCACTGGTTTTTTAAAGGGTTTTTTTGTGTCTCTAACTCCTTCAGTTCTGCTCTGATCTTAGTTATTTCTTGCCTTCTGCTAGCGTTTGAATTTGTTTGCTCTTGCTTCTCTAGTTCTTTTAATTGTGATGCTAGGGTGTCAATTTTAGATCTTTCCTGCTTTCTCTTGTGGGCATTTAGTGCTATAAATTTCCCTCTATACACTGCTTTAAATGTGTCCCAGAGATTCTGGTATGTTGTGTCTTTGTTCTCATTGGTTTCAAAGAACATCTTTATTTCTGCCTTCATTTTGTTATTTACCCAGTAATCATTCAGGAGCAGGTTGTTCAGTTTCCATGTAGTTGTGCAGTTTTGAGTGAGTTTCTTAATCATGAGTTCTAATTTGATTGCATTGTGGTCTGAGAATTTGTTGTGATTTCTGTTCTTTTACATTTGCTGAGGAGTGTTTTACTTCCAATTATGTGGTTAATTTTGGAATAAGTGCAAAGTAGTGCTGAGAAGAATGTATATTCTGTTGATTTGCAGTGGAGAGTTCTGTAGATGTCTATTAGGTCTGCTTGGTCTGGAGCTGAATTCAAGTGCTGGATATCCTTGTTAACCTTCTGCCTCATTGATCTAATATTGACAATGGGGTTTTAAAAGTCTCCCATTATTATTGTGTGGGAGTCTAATTCTCTTTGTAGGTCTCTAAGGACTTGCTTTATGAATCTGGGTGCTCCTGTATTGGGTGCATATATATGTAGGATAGGTAGCTCTTCTTGTTGAATTGATCCCTTTACCATTATGTAATGGCCGTCTTTGTCTCTTGATCATTGTTAACGTCTGTTTTATCAGAGACTAGGATTGCAACCCCTGCTTTTCTTTGTTTTCCATTTGCTTGGTAGATCTTCCTCCATCCCTTTATTTTGAGCCTATGTGTGTCTCTGAACATGAGAGGGGTCTCCTGAATACAGCACACTGATGGGTCTTGATGCTTTATTCAATTTGTCAGTCTGTGTCTTTTAATTGGGGCATTTAGTCCATTTACATTGAAGATTAATATGGTTATATATGAATTTGATCCTGTCATGATGCTAGCTGGTTATTTTGCCCATTAGTTGATGCAGTTTCTTCCTAGCATTGATGGTCTTTACAATTTGGCATGTTTTTGCAGTAGCTGGTACTGGTTCTTCCTTTCCATGTTTAGTGCTTCCCTCAGGAGCTCTTGTAAGACAGGCCTGGTGGTGACAAAATCTCTCAGCATTTGCTTGTCTGTAAAGGATGTTATTTCTCCTTCACGTATGAAGCTTAGTTTGGCTGGATATGAAATTCTGGGTTGAAAATTCTTTTCTTTAAGAATGTTGAACATTGGCCCCCCTCTCTTCTGGCTTGTAGAGCTTCTGCCAAGAGATCTGCTGTTAGTCTGATGTGCTTCCCTTTGTGGGTAACCCAACCTTTCTCTCTGGCTGCCCTTTACATTTTTTTCTTCATTTCAAACTTGGTGAATCTGACTATTGTGTGTCTTGGAGTTGCTCTTCTCAAGAAGTATCTTTGTAGTATTCTCTGTATTTCCTGAATTTGAATGTTGGAATGCCTCACTAGGTTGGGAAAGTTCTCCTGGATAATCTCCTGAAGAGTGTTTTCTCACTTGGTTCCATTCTCCCCATTACCTTCAGGTACACCAATCAAACGTAGATTTGTCTTTTCACATAGTCCCATATTTCTTGGAGGCTTTGTTCATTTCTTTTTACTCTTTTTTTCTCCAAACTTTCCTTCTTGCTTTATTTCATTAATTTGATTTTCAATCATTGATACCCTTTTCTTTTTTTTTTTTTTTTTTTTTTTTTTTTTTTTTTTTTTTTTTTTGCAGACAGAGCTCTCGCTTCTGTGCGCCCCAGGCTTGGAGTGTAGTGGCCCCCGGTCTCAGCTCAGCTGCAAGCTCGCTCCCGGGTTACACCCTTCTCCTGCCTCAGCCTCCCGAGTTAGCTTGGGATTACAGGGCGGCCTGCGCATGCCCCACCGTCGGCCCGGTAGCTTTTTTGTATTTTTTTTTTCGTAGAGACGGGGTTTCACCGTTGTTCGCCAGCGATGGTCTCAGATCTCCTGACCTGTGATCCACCCGTCTCGCCTCCCCAAGCTGCTGGGATTACAGGCTTGAGCCACCTGCCCCGCCTTCCCTTTCTTTCCACTTCATCAATCAGCCTACTGAAGCCTGTGCCATGCTCTCATAGTTCTCGCTGCCACGGTTTTCAGCTCCATCCAGTCATTTAAGTCTCGTCTTCTACACTGTTGTATCTAGGTTAGCCAATTCATCTTTATCTCTTTTCAAGGTTTTTGCTTCCTTGCAATGGCGTTCAAACATCCTCCTTTAGCTCAGAATTTGTTATTAACTGACCTTTCTGAAGCCTACTAACAGGTCTATCAATTTCATGTTTATCTTTTTCAAAAACCAGCCTCCTGCGGATTCATTGACTTTTTTTAAAGGCGTTTTTTTTTTTTTGTGTCTCGTATTCCTATCAGTTCTGCTCTAACATCTTAGTTATTTCTTGCCTTTTTGCCTAGGTTTGAATTTGTTTCGCCCTCTTGCCAAAGTCAAATCTTCTCCTTTCCAGCTTTGTTCCATTGCTTGGTGGAGGGAAGATGCGAATTCTTTGGAGGAGGAAAGGTGCCTCCTTGGTTTTTTAGCATTTTTCAGCTTTTTCTTGTTGCTGCGTTTCTCCCCATCTTTGTGGTTTTGTTATCTACCTTTTCGGTCTTTGATGTTGGTGACCTACAGAGAGGGCTTTTGGTGTGGATGCTCCTTTTTTGCTTTGATGTTGATGCTATTCCTTTGCTGTGTTGTTAGTTTTCCTTTCTTAACAGTCGCATCCCTTCAGCTGCAGGTTCTTGGTGAGAGGTTTGACTGAAGGTCCAGGGCCAGATCCTGTTTTGCCCTTTGCTATCACCAGCAGAGGCTGCCCAGAACAGTAATTTGCAGAACCAGGCAAATGAATATTGGCCCTACCTAATCCTTCCCTGGAGCTTCATCCTAGGAGGCTGGCATCTGCTTGTATGAGGTGTCTTAAGCTCCCCTTACTGGGGTGCTCTCCCGTTAGGCTACACAGGGTCAGGGACCCCTTGAGCGGCGCAGTCTGCTCCATTCTCTTTAGCTCAAATGCACATGCTGGGAGAAGCACTGCTCTCTTCAGAGCTGTCAGACAGGGACGTTTAAGTCTGCAGAAGTTTCTCCTGCCTTTTGTTCAGCTATGCCCTGCCCCCAGTGGTGGAGTCAACAGAGGCAGCAGGCCTTGCTGAGCTGCGGTGGGCTCCACCCAGTTTGAGCTTCCCTGACTGCTTTGTTTACCTATTCAAGTCTCAGCAATGGCAGATGCCCCTCCCCCTGCCAGGCTGCTGCTGGGCACATCAATCTCAGACTGCTGTGCTAGCAGTGAGCAAGGCTCCACGGGCGTGGGACCCACCAAGCTAGGCGCTGCATATAATCTCCTGGTGTGCTGTTTGCTAAGATCAGACAACAGTCTGGAATTTTTATTTTGTCATTTATTAAATCCCAGTGTTCTCCAGCAAAGATGGATTATTTCCTCTTGCTATCTAACCCTTACCCTTTCCTGCATCTTTATTTGAGTTGTTGATAGAATTTTCCCCCCTTGATCAATTGTGATTTCACTGTTTGCGCAATGGCAGGCAGTAAATAACCCTTGTCTCCAGGATTGTACTGGCTACCTCCCTAAATTGCATTCTCAGAAGAAATTGCCTCATTTCTCTGAGTTGAATCCATTTAGTCAATTTGGGGGTCAAAAGGCTGGCAGGTTGGGATTTATGAAAGTTCCTACCTACAATTTAGTAGTAAATTCCTCTAACACATCTACCAGACACTACCAAGGTGGATTCTATTTTGCTTGCCCTTCTTGCTGCAGATGTTGATGAAACAAGTTATTTCTTTGCCAATACCAAAATCCAGTGCATCTCACTTTTATGAATTTAAAACATAGGTTGCTTGGGATGGGGAGACATTTTTGATTTTGTTAAGATTTTTGTTGTTGTTGTTCAATTTTGCAGGTTTAGTATTTGCTTAGTGTTGAAAACAAGAAATGAAAAAAACATGCCTTCTCGTTGATGACTTTTTCCAGTCTCAGCTCCTTTGTGAAAAATCAGCCATCTAGACATTAGTCCTCATAATTCTGTCACCAAACATTATCTCATGCCCCTCCTTGTCAAGATCTCCTATTCTGCAAGGGGAGTAACAGAAAAGGAGGAATCACAACATCCTGAGTTTGCTTCAGTGTCAGGACTCTAGATCTCTCCACAAAACTGGTAAGAAGTGAGCAGAATTGAGGAGGAGGTGCTTCTAGCCTGGCACATTATCCTGTGGGACATTATTACAGAAAAGCCTAAAAGACCTTATCTTAATGTGGTCTCACAAGGTAGACTATGCCACGTCATGATCCTGAAGCTCTGAAATTGATCTTCTGAAAACACAATAAATCCATATACAGATGCTCCTCAACTTATGATGCGGTTACAACCTGGAAAAACCATCATAAGTTGAAAATATCATAAGTAGAAAATGCATTTAGTACCCCTAACCTGCCAAACATTATACCTTAGCCTAGCCTCCCTTAAACATGCTCAAAACACGTGAGTCTACAGTTGGACAAAATCATCTAACAGAAAGCCCACTTTATAATGAACTGTTAGATATCTTACGTAATTTATTGAATACTGTACTGAAGTATGGTTTCTTCTGAATGCATATTGTTTTCACATCATCATAAAGTCAAAAAATCATAAGTCAAACCATTATAAGTCGGAGCTGTCTGTATTCAATTGCTCTTCCAGAGAGGCTGAGATGAAAAAAAGTATCATCAACATGAATGATATTTGGAACATTCTCAATAACATTTCTAACTAAGAAAAAATATTCTTATACCCCAAGGTTACTTGAGTCATTTGATTTATAGTCATTGGTATCCAACTTAAGGTTTTAGCTCGATTTGTATAGCGTAGTGATAATTCTCTTTAATATCGGGAGAAAGGGAAGAAAGTTAACATCAAGAATTTGCCAAGTAAAATTTGCCAAGGCTCAGTTTAATGCAATAAACATTTACTAATCACCTACTATAATCAGGCGTTGTACAGGATGGTATAGATATAGAAATGCATAAGACAGTCCTGCTTTCAAGGAGTTCACAATCCATGGAGAGAAACAGACTCGTAAGGACTTAAACACAACCTGGTGAAATAATAGATATATACACAGGATAATATGGAAACCTGTGAAAGGACATCCAACCCAAGGAAAGGGTCTTGATGGAGCATAAGAATTAGAATCATTATTAAATTCCCTGCTCCTTATAAATTCATACCCAAAAAGACTGCAGTAGTTTACGCCTCATCAAATTATTTTAAAATGATTTTATATGAGCCTTTGAATCATCAAAGCAGAAAAATTGTGTGTGTGTGTGTGTGTGTGTGCATGCGCACGCACGCGCATACGCAAATGCATATTTGGTAAATATAAGCTTAGATAACAGGTACTTTGTACATTTAAAGCATAGGTTGACAGAATTAATCAAATAAGCATTACAACCCACACTTGTGTGACATATTAGTAGTCTCACATATTTAGAGACAATCATCAACCCGCCCACACAGGCAAGAATCCATAGTAAAATGCACTCATAGATGATGTTAGTTCTGCCTCCTTCATTTTGGAACATTTGCCTTTTAGGAGAAAGAGTAGTATGCTCTAGTCTTACTGAAATGTTTGGTTTAAGTTTAGCTTTTCTCATTGTTTAATCTCACTTTTTAAGGGAAAGGAAAATAACAATACTTGAGTGCCTACTGTGTGCCAAATATAGCTATTTTACCTATACATTATTTTTACTGCAACTCCCCAACGAAGGTATTGATCCTAGCCCCCACACCCACTATAGTATACACATTTTATGGGTGAGGAAATGCAGATTTGGGGAGGTTAGGCACTTGCCACAGGTGCATAGTTAGGTCTGATTTATTCTAAACATGTATATCCTGTTTTCCCAAGTACACAAAAGATTCTCCAGCGCCAGATGTGTGCCTTGTATTTCACCTGTATCTCTCCACAGT
Organism: Rhinopithecus bieti; assembly: GCF_001698545.2. NCBI lineage: Eukaryota > Metazoa > Chordata > Mammalia > Primates > Cercopithecidae > Rhinopithecus > Rhinopithecus bieti. The sequence continues at coordinate 509,799 of NW_016809075.1, forward strand.
ACATCCCAGAAACAATAGTACCAGTCAATAATAGCTACATTGGGTTTCCTCTATCTCAATTTTATTAGAAATAATAACTCCTTAATCCCCACCTCCAGCCCCTGTCAACCACCATTCTACTTCCTACCTCCATGAATTTGCCTACTATAGGTCCGTCATGTAAGTGGAATCATTCAGTATTTGTCCTTTTGTGCCTGGTTTATTTCACTTAGCATAATGATGTCCTTAAGGCTCATGCATCTTATAGCATATGTCAGAATTTCCTTCCTTCTCAAGGCTGACTGATATTCCATTTTAGGTATATACCACACTTTATCTGTTAATTCATTCATGAACGTATGGGTTGCTCCCAACTTTTATGAATAATACTGCTACAAACATGGGTGTACAAATTAAATTAATGTTCATACAGATGACTGAATGCTTAAGGATCAAATGACTCAAGTAACTCCCAAATAACAGCTAGGGAGAAGACAGAGGAATTCAAGGTGGTGAGGTAGCATATTAAATTCTGGGAGATGAAGTCCCCTCAACTGAAACATTGAGGATAGAATAAAGAAAAGTAGAAACCCAGTGCAAATGCACTCAGGGGACTACTAGTTCAAGCAGAGAAGGAAAGCAAGAATCCCAATCCAGCCAAGAGAAGTGTAAGAGAGGAAGCCCTGATAATACCAGGATTGGGTGTAGGGGCTCTGCACACCCAAACCCCACTGAGAAGGAGATGTGATCCATACCAAAGTAGGCAGACTACGAAGCTGAGGTCTGAGCTCTCTGCAGATAAAAACTGACTCTGTATAGATCCCTCTTTGTTTGAAGGTGAGAAAGCAGAAGGGTAAGAAATGGTATTTAGGAACAATTACTACAGAACAAGCAAAAGTAACACCTGGAGAAAAACTAAACACCTCTGAAGATGATTTACTACTGCTATGATCTGAGCATCCCCACAAAATTTATGTGTTGAAACTTAATTGCCAATATGACAGTATTAAGAGGTGGGACATTTAAGAGGCAATTAAGTCATGAGAATGAAGACTTCATGAATGGGATTAATGACCTTGTAAAAGGGCTGGAGGGAAGTAGCTAGGCCCTTTTGTGCTTTTCTGTCCCTTCTGCCATATGAGGACACAGTGCTCCCCTCCTCTGGAGGATCCAGCAACAAGGTGACATCCTGGAAGCAGAAAGAGCACTGACCAGACACTGAATCTGCTGGCATCTTGATCTTGGATATCAAGTATCCAGAACTGTTTCTATTACTTACAAATTACCCAGTCTGTGATATTTTGTTACATCAGTACAAACCAAGGCAACTACTAAAACTAGAAGAAAATTATTAAAATTGGCATTCTAATTCGAATGTCTAGAGATATAGCCTTTGTGGAACAGAACAAAAAGCCATAAGAAGATTGAGATGTAAGAATAACAGAATAAGATGAAAATGATAACTTGAGGAAAGGTGGCAAGGACACTATAATGCAATAGGAGGATTTAAACCCACAACAGAGGCAATGAATAACAGAAGCACATCGTATAAAATCAAATCAATGACTAAGAGAACAAACCAAGAATTATAACAGCTTATGGGAAAGAAACCAGAATAACTGAAAAACAAGAAATATCAAAAACATAATAAAGGCTGGGCCCCGTGGTTTATGCCTGTGGTCCCAGGGTTTTGGGAGGCTGAGGCAGAATCACTTGAGGCCAGCAGTTCAAAACCAGCCTAGCCAACATAGTGAGACCTCATCTAAAATAAAAATTATCCAGATGTGGTGGTGCCCACCTGTAGTCCTAACTATTCAGGAGGCTGAGGTCAGAGGATCACTTCACTTGAAGCCAGTTCAAGGCTGCAGCAAGCTATGATTGTGCCACTGCACACCAGCCTGGATGACAGAGCAAGGCTCTGTTTCAAAATAAATAAACAAATAAGAAGACATTCCTAAAAAATGGAAACTGAGATTTCAAATTGAAATAATTAATTTATTTATCTACTTGCTATTAATGAGTGCCTACTGCATGCCAAGTTTTGTAGGTGAACACAATTGCATTCCAGGAAAAATAACTTTAAGAAAGACCCACACCTCATTTTTACATGCTAAAATGTTTGAACAGTTAAATGAGGTTAAAAAATCTTACATATATTGGGTGCCATGTTCATGATCTGGGTTACGGGATCAATAGAAGCCCAAAACCTCAGCATCATGCAATATATCTTTGTAACAAACCTGCACATGTACTCCATGAATCTAAAATAAAAATGGAAATTTAAAAATAAATTAATTAAATTAAATTAAATCTAACATATTTCTTAGCAGAAACAAAGGGTGAAGGGGTATTGCCTGGAAGGAAAACATCTGGTTGGCCTCAAATTCTCTACTGAAATAGGCTATGGAGAAACATGTCCTGAATTTTGAGAGTTATTTTGAGCTAAGAATTTTATACACAACTAAGAATTTTTGCTGATATGAAAACAACAGAAAGACATTCTTAGATACATAGGATTCTATAAAATAGAACCTCCACAAAATTAAAAAATTTAAAGAGATACTCCAGCCAACTGTAAAATTAAGTAAATCTCCTGTCTTCATCAAAATCTTAGGCTGAATGCAGATTTTTGCCCCTAGCCCTAAAACAGATTGTAGTGGCAGTAAGAAAAAGAATATATTCCTCCAAGTCCTAAGACTTGGAGGGAGGGATACCAATAGACCAAAGGTCCTAAGTTTCTGAAAGACGGAAGAAGTCAAATTGGATGAACTTGTAGAAATGCCCTGCCTGATGCATCCACTAAGGAAGGCTGCAGCGGAGCAGGCAGCCTTTCTTCTCGGATGAACTTTTCCAAGTCAGCAGCAATGCAGAACAGAAGTGAGACGAGGGACAGGAACTCAGGAATTGAAGTCATTGATTGAAGAACTGTACGGATGGCATTTGTTCATAGGCTGAAGTCACAGAAATACTCTCTGAAGAAACGAAGCAACCCAAATTGTGCAGGCTGAGGCTCTTGTGTAGGGGCTGGCAGCCTAGAGGTGAGACCATCAGGGGTCAAAGAAAGGGGTTTGCCTGCTTTCAGAGTCCTATTTGTACACCCTAATATGAAGACTTCTAGTAGATAAGACCTAACCACATAAACAGATGCATTCTCAGTTCTCATTCAGTTCTGTACTGAGGAAATCTACCCAACTATCCATTAAGCAACAATCTATCATCAATATAAATGTATAGCCAATGGTTACCATTTGGGAAAAAACAGACAGACCATAAGAAAGACAAAATAATATAAAAATTAACCTGAAAGACCTATTAATGCAAGGAAATGTTTCAAAGGATTAAGAATGTATAATTAGGCCAGGCGTAGAAGACACATGCCTGTAATCCCAGCACTTTGGGAGGACTGCTTAAGGCCAGGAGTTTGAGGCCAGCCTGTGCAACACAGTGAGATCCCATCCCTAAAAAAAAAACATTAAAAAATTAGTTGGGCATGATGGTGCACACCTATAGTTATAGCTACTTGGGAAGCTGGGGTGGAAGGATCCCTTGAGCCCAGGAGTTGAGAGTGAGCTATGATCTCACCACTACACCTGAGACCCTGTCTCAAAAAAAAAAAAAAGTATAATTAACATTAGAGAACATATTGCTCCAGATGATAAGATTATACTTCTGAAAATGGAATAATATAAGAACAGAATTAATGGAATTTAAAAATATGATAGTTGAAATATTCAGTAAAATGACTAGACAAAACATTTTAAAAGTTACTATATTGAAAAGTGAAAAGTCAAAAGCTTAAAAAAAAAAGAAAAGAGAACATAAAAAAGGATCAATTCAAAAGGGCCATATACATCCAGTGGAAGTTCTGGAAAGGAACTTCCACTAAAAGTTTGAGAATATGGAAGTCACAAATAAATCACAGAAATAACCGAAGAAGATTTTCCAAAATGCAAGTAATCACAGCTGATATGGTTTGGTTGTGTTCCCACCCAAATCTCATCTTCAATTGTAATCCTAATTACAATCCCCATGTGTTGGAGGAGGGACCTCATAGGAGGTGATTAGATCATGGGGGCAGTCCCCCCCATGCTGTTCTTGTGACAGTGAGTGAGTTGGCAGGAGATCTGATGGTTTTATATGGGGCTTTTCCCCCTTCACTCTGCATTTTTCCTTGCTGCCACCATATGAAGGAGGATGTGTTTGCTTCCCCTTCTGCAATGATTGTAAGTTTCCTGAGGCCTCCCCAGGCCTGCAGAACTGTGAGTCAATTAAACCCCTTTCCCTTATAAATTACCCAGTCTTGGGTATGTCTTTATTAGCAGCATGAGAACAGACTAATACAACAGCTTACATAATACTTAAGAACACTAAATCTAAAACAAGATCTAGAATTAGGGGAAAAACAAGTTACCTGCAATGAATAGATTAAAATTTAAAAATTGACAATTTATTATTGCGATTTGGAATACTAGAAAACAATGAAACAGTGCTTTCAAAGTTCAAAAAAAAAATGATTTTGAATGTAGGAGTCTACACTGAGCCAAACTATCAATCAAGTGCAAGAGCTACATAAGACATTTTCAGACAAGCATTACCTCAAAAAGTTTACCTTCTATAAATATTTTCTGAAAAAATTGAGACTATACCCCACTAAAACAAAGTAAAGAAAAAGACAATTATTACAGAAAAGATACAGGATTCTAGAAACAGTATAATCAACTAAAAATACAATTTGTAAAAACCCCAGGCTGAGAGCTGTGGAGCAGGCCCATAAACACATTACGTATCTCAATAGGTGGTTTGCTTTAAAAAGCTGAATGAGCTCAGGAATATGACGAAGAAAGCATATGCTCTTTCAGGCAACAAGAAACAAAAAAGGAAGGCAATCATAAACTTTCAGTAAGGCAATGCATATTCCTAGAACATTATATTCCAAATAGAAAGCAAAAAAAAAGAAAGGCATGATTTTGAAAAAAATCCAGTTGACCCTGAAGCTTGGAGTATCTTCCTCTGAATGGCCCAAGTTTAGTGGCATATTACATAGTATTTTCTAAGGGTCTAATAATGCCCACTAGTGCTATAGTAAATATTACAATGCTGCTGAATTTTAATTATACTCAATTAAAATGTAACATAATGCAAACATTATAAACCTTATCAATAAAAATGTATTGGTATGATTGGCCAGCTGAGACGTAGAGGAAGGAGATACAGTAGAAAGGGTTAAGGCACTAAATTTCTCATCTTACAAAGTATAGATTTAAAAATTTAATAAATCACAACAAGGAGAAAAGAAGAGGGATTGGATTTTTTTTTTTAAAGGCAATGGAAGTGAATTACATCCTCCTTTTAGTAAGATGTCAACAATTTAGTACAGTTTAGGTCAAAAAATTGAGAAATTGAGGTAAATACTTATTTAGATTTATGTTTTCAGGGTGCTAACAGAACTGGGTTATGGGATGGTATGGCTTGGATGTTTGACCCCTACAAATCTCATGTGGAAATATAATATGCAGGGTCGGAGGTGGGGTCCAGTGGGAGGTGGACCCTGAAGGCAAATCCCTCATGAATGGCTTAGTGCCATCTCCTTGGTGATGAGTTCTCAGTTAGTTCATGCAAGATCTAGTTATCTAAATGTATGTAGCACCTCTCCCCTCTCTCTTGCTTCCACTCTTGCCATGTGATATGCATGCTCCTGCTTCATGTTTTACCATAAGTAAAAGCTCCCTGAGGCCACCCCAGAAGCCAAGTAGATGCCAGTGCCATGCTTATACAGGCTGCAGAACTGTGAACCAATTAAATCTCTTTTATTTATAAATTACCTAGTCTCAGACATTTCTTTATAGCAACACAAAAATGGGCTAACACAGAAATTGGTACCAAGGGATAGTGCATTGCTATAAAGATACCTGAAAATGTGGAAGCACCTTTGAAATTGGGTAACAGGCAGAAGTTGGAAGAGTTTGGAGGGCTCAGAAGAAGACAGGAAGGTCCCGGCATAGTGGAGGAGGCCAAGGTGGGTGGATCACCTGAGGTGAGGAGTTCAAGACCAGCCTGGCCAACACAGTGAAACCTCATCTCTACTAAAAATATAACAATTAGCCAGGCGTAGTGGCAGGCACTGGTAATCTCAGCTATTCGGGAGTCCAAGGCATGAGAATCACTTGAATCTGGGATGCAGCGGTTGCAGTGACCCAACATCATGCCACTGCACTCCAGGCTGGGCGATGGAGCGAGACTCAGTCTCAAAAAATTGATAAGAAGAAGACAGGAAGATGAGTGAAAGTCTGGAACTTCTTACAGCTTGGTCAAATTGTTGTGGCCAAAATGCTGATTGAGATATGGACAGTGAAAATCAAGCTGATGAGGTCTCAGATGGAAATGAGAAACTTATTTGGAACTGGAGCAAAGGTCACCCACGTATGCCCTAGCAAAGAGTTTGGCTGCATTATGTCCATGTCCTAGGGCTTTGTGGAAATTTGAACTTAAGAATAATGGCCTTGGGTATCTGATGGAAGAAATTTCTAAGCAGCAAAGCATTCAAGATGTTGCCTGGCTGCTTATAACAGCCTATGATCAGATGCAGGAGAAAAGGCATGACCTGAAGTTGAAATTTATATTTAAAACAGAAACAGGATAAAAGTGGAAAATTTGCAGCCTGGCCCTGTGACAGAGAAAGAATTGAAGCAGGCAGCAGAGCAAGCACTTGCTAGAGAGATTAGCATTACTAAAAGAGAGCCAAGTGCTAATATTCAAGACAGCAGGGAAAAGGCCTCCAAGGCATTTCAGAGATCTTTGAGGCAGACCTTTCCATCACAGTTCAGAGGCCTAGGAGGAAACAATGGTTTCAGGGGCCGGGTCCAGGCTGTACTACCCTGCACAGCCTTGGGATACTGCCATCCACATCCTATCCACTTCAGCTCCAGCCATGGCTCAAAAAGCCCCAGGTACAGCTCCAGCTGCTGCTTTAGAGAGTGCAGTCTCCCATAAGTCTTTGTGGTTTCCAGTAGTGTTAAGACTGCAGGCACCCAATATGCATGAGTGAAGAAGGTTTGGCACCTCCCCAGATTCAAAAGGATGTATGAGAAAGCCTGGGTACCCAGGTAGAGCCCCCACAGAGAAACTACTAGGGTAGTGTTGAAAGGAAATGTGAGGTTGGAGCCCCACAGAGAGTCCCCACTGGAGCACTGCCTAGTGGAGCTATGGGAAAAGGAGCCACTGCCCTTCAGACCTCAGAATGGTAGAGCCACTGGCAGTTTGTGTCCTGAGCCTGGAAAAGGCACAGACACTCAACTTCAACCCATGAGAACAGCTACATGAGCTGCACCTGCAAAGCCACAGAGGTGGAGCTGCCCAAGGCCTTGGGATCCCACCCCCTGGACCAGTGTGCCCTGGATACAGGACATAAATTCAAGGAACATTTTGGAGCTTTAAGATTAAATGACCACTCCACTGGATTGCAGATTTGCATGGGGCCTATTACCCCTTTCTCTTGACTGGGTTCTCCCTTTTGGAATGGAACTGTTTACTCAATGCCTATACCATCATTGTATCTTGGGAGTAAATAACTTATTTTGATTTTACAGGCTCATAGGTGGAAGAAGATGAGTCTCAGTTGGAACTTTTGGACTTTGGACTTGATGCTGGAATGAGTTAAGACTTCAGGGGCTATTGAGAAGGGATAGCTGTACTTCTCAATAAGATTTTGGGTGCCGGGGCAAAATGATGTGGTTTGAACATATGTCCCCTCCAAATCTTATGTTGAAATGTGAATCCCAGTGTTGTAGGTGGGGCCTGGTGGGAGACAATTGGATCATGGGTGTGGACCCCTCACGAATGGCTTAGCATCATTCCCCTTGGTGATAAGTGAGTTCTCACTCTGTTAGTCCATGGGAGAGCCGGTTGTTTAAAAGTGTGTAGCACTCCCCCTCTCTCTCTTGCTCTCATCATGTGATGAATCTGCTTCTGCTCTACCTTCAGCCATGAGTGAAAGTTTCTGAGGCCTTGCTAGAAGCCAAGCAGATGCCAGGACCATGCTTGTCCAGCCTGCAGAACTGTGAACCAATTAAACCTCTTTTTTTTTTAATGAATTACTCAGTCTCAGGTATTTTTTTGTTTTGGTTTTTGAGACAGGATCTCACTCTGTTACCTGGGCCAGAGTGCAATGGCACGGTCATAGCTCACTGCAGCCTTACAACACCTGGGCTCAAGTAATCTTTCCACCCCAGCCTCCCAAGTAGCTGAGACTACAGGCATGCACTACTTCACCCAGCTAATTTTTTATTTTTTTGTAGAGATAGGGCCTTGCTATGTTTCCCAGGATGCTCTTGAACTCTTAACCTCAAGCAATCCTCCTGCCTCAGCCTCCCAAAATGCTGGGATTACAGTTGTGAGCTACCACACCTAGCTTGATATTTGTTTATAGTGACACAAAAAACAGACTAACACAGGAAAGTTCTATGCTAATATTTTAATTTCCATATACATCTACTATAATAACAATAACATAATAGGAACTGCACATTTATCACTCTACTGGCCCAAGTGGCAATTGCCCACTGGTTCTATCCAGTCCCCGCTTAGCCCCATCTTTATTAAGGGCAAGCCTTCCCTTCAGACCATCATCTCAGCCCACCAGGGGTTATCTTTTCCCCAATCTGTATCCACAAGTTATGATTGGGACAGGGAAAAAGGCTGGATGGGCTCTCCATAGCCTTGACAGTGTTACTTCAACCCAGACACTCATGGCTAACAGGCTGACCACTGGCTGTTGTTGACAGCAATAAGCAGGACAGCTAAGCGACCTACACATGATTCCCTGATACTCTTCCCAGAAAGTCTGTCATCATTCCCAGCCACCAGCCCAACCCAGAGGGTTTCCAACTCTTTCTTCCCTACTCCTTCCTTCAAAGGTGCCTCTCCATCCCCAATTCAGACTAATGTAGTTTATGGAAACAGGAAAATTCATTTTGAAAGCCTGCTTTCAAACTTTTTATCTGACTCTTTCATCTAACACTTTTACAAGCAGCTTCCTTCTTTGCATCTTAGCCTCTCAGTTGCTGTTTCTGACGTGCAAGCCCACAGATCAGAGTGCTGGGAATGGGAAAAACCCTCAGGATATGCATCAGAGACATTAATGAGTCTAGTGAGGAAGAGAAACACACAGATATAATCCAACTGCGACACGAACAACAAAAACAAGAATTGCAACACTGTGCAGATTTGAAATTCAAGAATTCTCATGCCAGGTGTGGTGGCTCATATCTGTAATCCTAATACTTTGGGAGGCTGAGGTAGGAGGATCACTTGAGCTCAGGAGTTTGAGAGCAGACTGGGCAACATAGTGAGACCTTGTCTTTACAAAAAAATTTTAAAAAGCAGTCCAGCATGGTGGCATGTGCCTGTAGTCCCACCTACTTGGAAGGCTGAGGTTGGAGGATCGCTTAACCCTGGGAGGCCAAGGTGGCAGTCAGTCGTGGTCATGCCACTACCCTCCAGTCTGGGCAACAGAGCCAGACCCTATCTCAAAAAAAAAGTAAAAAAAGAAAAAGAAAGAAAGGAAGAAAGAAAAATGCTTCTACCCTACCATATTAGCTGTAAGCATAGAAAAACACTTGGAATGTCTCTAGGAACCTGACATGTATCTATATCTATATATCTATCTCTCTGTAGATATGAAATTATCATTTTAGGAGAGTATAAGGTTCATAAGCTTTGAGTTAAAATGTGAGTGACTTTATAGCCTTCCTAAACAAATGCTAAAATTAAATTCTTCTGGTACTGTGGATAAAGAAGTCCATTTTAAAAGTATATTGAAGCCTTCCTGTATTTTCCTCTTTCTCTTCCCCTTTTCCCCCTTCCCATTCTGACCTGAAGAATTCACTCCAAAAGCCCCAGATGGAAGAGAAATTTGCAAAGCCCCAGAGTGAAGTGTTGTAGCCTTCCCAGGGTGCAGACAGCATCCCCATGACTGTGTGGGGGTGTGAGGAGGGGAAAGAGCAGAGAATAGCAGGATGCTTTGTAGAGCCCAGGTGCAGTGAGGAAGGAGAAGGAGAAGGAGAAGAAGGGGTGGCAGCCCAGCCCAGCCTCTGATTCTGGAGACTCAGTGCAGCCAGGAGGGTGGTGGTGCCGAGAATCAGAACCCTAGCTGCATGAGGAGGAAGATCTTGGGTATATGTGAGGGGCAGCCCAGCCCATACTGTCAGAGTCTGGGCAGGGTAAGAATGATATCTATGTAGGAAAGACGTCCAGTGTGGGGTGTCAGAGCCCAAGTGGAGTGAATAAAACAGCCAGGCAGAGGGCCAGAGCATCAGAAGACACACAAGTGGGATGAGGGACATCTGTGCAGTCCAGAGCAGTGGCAGGTGCAGCACAGTGTCAGAACCCAGCAGGAAGAAAGGAGGGTGTCTATGCAGAGTGGAGCGGCCATGGTGAGGGGAGACTGGTGCAGATTGGGAGGCTGATCAAATATATAACATAGTAAAGAGATTGGGAATCATCTCTCTTACCATCACAGCAGAAAGCTGCAAATACAGAAACAGAGAAAACTAGAATAAACTCTGTGGTATTAGACTGGAATTGGAGATAGCAGTGTGAACTCATAGTCTTTAATATGTATAGCTAGATATTGAAGCAAATATAGATATAAGTGTGTTTNGAGGGCCAGAGCATCAGAAGACACACAAGTGGGATGAGGGACATCTGTGCAGTCCAGAGCAGTGGCAGGTGCAGCACAGTGTCAGAACCCAGCAGGAAGAAAGGAGGGTGTCTATGCAGAGTGGAGCGGCCATGGTGAGGGGAGACTGGTGCAGATTGGGAGGCTGATCAAATATATAACATAGTAAAGAGATTGGGAATCATCTCTCTTACCATCACAGCAGAAAGCTGCAAATACAGAAACAGAGAAAACTAGAATAAACTCTGTGGTATTAGACTGGAATTGGAGATAGCAGTGTGAACTCATAGTCTTTAATATGTATAGCTAGATATTGAAGCAAATATAGATATAAGTGTGTTTGCGTGTGTATGTACACACACATACATATAGTCTCTAGCTCTGTCCACTGAGTGGGTCTGGAAGCAGTAACACCCCAGTAGCAATGAGAACATCCAGTGCCCAGATCTTGATTTCTAAATATCATCTGCCACTAAAACAAAAGAAAAGAAACAAAATGAAACCAGGGCTCCTTAGGAAACAGCTGATTCTAGGGCTGGGGCAGAGAAAATGTAACATGATCCTGGAATATCTTTTTGCACCAGAAGGCAAGGGAGGGCTCAGCAAATGAGGACACGTGAAAAGGACACAAAAGCAAGCTTGGAAGGGCTTCCACTACCCCAGTCTGAGACAGTTTGAACATAGTGATAATGATAGTAATGGATTACAACCCATTTAATAAAACAGAAATCCATGAGTCCCATGCCCAAATAAACAAATGAATGGAGGGATGGACAAATAACAAATAAATAAATGGAAGGTTTAATAAGAAGTATATTTACATAATCTCAACATTTCTCACCACAAAATACTTGTTAATTACAGAATGAAAATATCAGCTGCACAGTGGAGAAGCCTGATGGGCTTAACCTTCATCAAGTTACCAAAGTAAACATCATGAGAAATGAGACATGAAATTGAAATCATCCACCACCTGATGGGATACAATGAGAAGATCTCAGCATCACACTCATGGTATTTCTGCCAGAAGTGCATCACCTGAATCTGATCATGAGGAAACATGAGACAAAGGCAAATTGAGGGACATGCTACAAAATCACTGTCCTGTCACCTTCAAAGATGTCAAGGTTATGAAAACCTAGAAAAGATTAAAGAACTGTTTCAAGCTAAAGGGTTTTGAAGGGACAAAACAAATGCAATGGGAAACTCCGGCTGTCATCCTTTTGCTATGAAAGATGTGAAAATTGGGGAAATTGGCAGAATGTAAATGCATTGTGAGGAGTAGAGGTAGTAATGCGTCGGTATTAATTTCCTGATTTTGATGGTTCTATTGAGATAATATGAGACACTCTACAAAATGAGTGTTCATCAGGATCACCTAGAGGACTTGTTAAGATGCAGATTGCTGGACCCTATATCCGAGTTTCTGATTCAGGAAGTCTGCAGTGAGACCCAAAAATGTGTGTCTCTGAAAAGTTATCAGGGGACACCAATGCTGTTGATTCAGAGACCATTTGAGAGACACTGATGAAGGAGAATATTTGTATTTATCTTTTTAAAAGCATACTGCCTTCAAGAGCCATAGGATGTTGTTCAGCAATTTACTCTCAAGTGGTTCAGAAAAAGTTATTTGTAATGTACTTGGAAGTTTTGTTTAATTTTGAAATTGTTTCAATAAACAAACAACCTCATTGATTCCAAAGTCTCCAAATCAGAATTTAGGAAAACTGGACAGCAAGGCTGTTGTGAGTGAGCACTGCCAAGTATGCCCTTTCTTAACAGGTATGGCAAAGTAAAGTAAATGAAATAGGATAGGAGCCACTTAAGATACCTAAGAGAGGCCGGGCGCGGTGGCTCAAGCCTGTAATCCCAGCACTTTGGGAGGCTGAGACGGGCGGATCACGAGGTCAGGACGAATCGAGACATCGGCTACACGGTGAACCCTGTCTCTACTAAAAAATCAAAAAAACTAGCCAGGCGAGGTGGCGGGCGCCTGTGAGTCCAGCTACTCGAGCTGAGGGCGCAGGAGAATGGCCATGAAACCAGGAGGCGGAGCTTGCAGTGAGCCGAGATCCGGCCACTGCACTCCAGCCTGGGTGACAGAGCGAGACTCCGTCTCAAAAAAAAAAAAAAGATACCTAAGAGAATACAACATTTTCAGGTTGTTAAGCATTCATTGACAACTGATATGCCAAATGCAAACACTCTAAACACTAAACACTAAAGTAGGTGTCCCCTATGAAGCACCACTTTGAGTTTTCAGTGACCATTTCTCTTCGTGTCTCCACATTTCCCCTTTTCCATTTTGCTGCTGCCTCTAGTTCTAAATTAGAAGATTAAGAAACACAATCCAATGAAAGGGCTGATACTCTTCCTAAAAATCATTTCATACTGTGGTAAGAGGTTGGCAAGAAAATAAAATCCAACCATTCGTTAATCTCCTACCTTTCCAAAAGGTGTGCTGATCCCTCTGCTTACCATTCATGTGAACTTAGCCCACTTACCTAACCTCTCTGTGCCTCAGTTACCTCATTTGTAAAATGGGCGTAAAAATAGTACCTATACTGACAGGAGTGTAATGAAGATTAAATAAATGTAATGGAGACTTACAATGTCTAACATATTGCAAGCCTTTAATAAATGTTATATGCTATTGTTGTTTCACTTCGTCAAAATGAAATGTTCTTTGGACTTGAGAATTGCCATCCCAGCACCCACCATACTCCCCTTACCATTTGATATTTGAAGCTAAGACCTCTGGGTAGAAATTCAGCAAATTTGCTAGAAACTAAGGAGTTCCCAGGAGAGAAGATACCAAGATGCTGAACCATGTTTCTCTTGAGGTTCAGTATTTTTAGAATATCTTTAATGGTTCTAATGGCTCCAACTCAGGTTAGAGAGGCGGCAAATTGCGGTGGTAGGAAGTTGGTACTCTGAATATACATGCTAGAGTTTGAATCCAGTTTCTACCATTTGCTGTCTGACCTTAAGTTACTTAGCCTCTGTGTGCCTCAGTTTCCCCCTTGGTAAAATAGGGAAAATGGTAATAGTGTCTACTTCATGGGGCTGTTGGGAAGATAAACAAGACAATTTATATGAAGTGGTTGACGTAGTACTTGACATATAATAAATACTTAATAAAATGTGATTGCTATTGTATTATCATGAAACCACCATTGCAAAATTATTAATATAACTGAGACAGTGAAAGAGATCTGACCTAACCAACTCCATCTTGCTTCTAACCTCCAAGCTGTCCTCATTCATTCCTGGGCATAGGCCAAACTAACTTTGGGAGGAACTTATTTTGTAGTTTATCGTTTAAAACAAACACCGTAAATTACCAAAACAAACCCCCTTCTTGCCTGGGGACTAGACTGCCTTTGATGGACTAACAAATTAGCCAAAAGATTAGAAATTATGCTTTAGGAGTCATGCAGCTGGAGGCTACAAGATTCTGACCCTCCCCACATTGCTCCTGGGGATAATGTCACTCTTTGTAAAACCTAAAACCAGTGCTTGAGATATTTTGCAGACCCGGCACTTGATGGATCAGGTGGCACCACCCAGATAAACTGGCTCATCTGATCTTGTGGCCCCCATCCAATAATTGACTTAGTGCAAGACAGTATCAACTCCCTATGATTTCATCTCCAACCCAACCAATCAGCACTCCTGACTCACTGGCTAACCCCCTTCATCCACTAAATTACCCTTAAAAACTCTAATCATCAAATGCTAAGGGAGACTGATTTGAGTAATAATAAAACTCCAGTCTCCCGCACAGGCAGCTCTGCAGGAATTACTCTTTCTCTATTGCAATTCCTATCTTGATAAGTTAGCTCTCTCTAAGCAGTGGGAAAGGTGAATCCATTGGGTAGTTACAATCAGTGGACAAAAAAGAGCAACAAATGTCCTCTGGGGTAGTCATGAATACTGTTTGACACATATTTCTGTCTAATTTCTGGGCATAAGGTGTGGCCATGTGACTAGCTCTAGTCAATGACATGATGTCACTTCTGTAGGAGAGGGAAAAAACTTTTTCTCTGTTCTCTTAAATTCAGTGCCTGGGGCCTGGAAATTAAACTGACAAAAGGCAGATTAACAAGAGAAACATTTTTTTTCATATGCTCACAGGAGCTTTACAGAAAAGAAAGAAAGGTTTGGAAGCTTATGTACCATGTTAACAAAGGGCAATAAATTTTCAAACAATGAAAAGAGAGGAAAAAGGGTCTGGGCTTCTAGGGGTTATAACTTGTGTGAAAATAAATATATGGAAGAAACTAATGGAAGATAAGGTTATGTTAGTAATGTTGGTTATGCAGAGTCGTTGGTGAGTCTCCAGTGATGAGTTGGTAAATCTCTGGTGATTAAGAGTTGTTCCCCTTTTCCTGGTATGGGAGAGAGAAGGGGGAACACCTTCACAAAGGAAAATGTATGCCCTGCTTTTAGGAAGAAAGGTGGAGGAGAGAGGGTTCCTCCTTTGTCTGCTGTTTCTTAATTGCCTTCAGATCAAAATAATTCTTACGCCAAAGTAGCCATTTGGGGGTAGCATATTCAGATCCCCTTCACCTCTAAGCTGAAACATTTAGTTACCAGTGCAAGTCCCTCCAGAACTCTTTCCCTCTGGTACACTGACCAATGTAAGCCAAAAATGAAATCCTGAGTCCCCCAACTGACTGAATGGACCCTCTCTGGACCAAGAGAAACCCAAAAGACTGAATTCCTGCCCATGACAAAAAGGAAAGTCAGACACACCTCAGCATACTCCCTCCTTTTGGAGTTTGGCACTACTGACCGGCATTAAGGTTAAAATAGAGATCCTAAGACTGACAAAACAGACTCCTTATAGCAATAAAATATACCATATTTCAGCCTGACTCTGGTATAGCATCACATGAGAGCAAGCCTTGAAAATGATACAAATATTTTATCCCCAAATATATTTCTTTAACATATTTTGAAGTAGCCCTGCAAAACCATCTCTTGTGGGAGAAATTTGCATCTGTGGGGAATCTTCTCCTTTTTCTAGGTCTTTTCTGGATCCAGGAGGGATTTAACTAAGAGTCTGACACCTTGTAAGGTCTGAAGAGAGATATTTACCATCTATTCTCTCTGGAAGTCTGCTACTTAGGGGCTTTGTCTGCATAACAAAAACCTTGACTTCCACACCCTGCGTCCTTATCTTAAGCATTTCTTTCTACTGATTTCAACTGCTTAGACAAATCTTAACTCTTTCAATCAACTGCCAATCAAAAATCCTTTAAATCTACCTATGACCTACCCTGCTTTGAGATGTCTCACCTTTCTGGGCCAAACCTATCTATATCTTACATGTATTGATTTATGTCATTGCCTGTAACTTCTGTCTCACTAAAATGTATAAAACCAAGCTGTAACCTGACCACAACAGGCACATTTTCTCAGGACCTCCTGAGATTGTACCCCAGGTCATGATCACTCATAATGGCTCAGAATAAACCTCATTAAATAGTTTACAGAGTTTGGCTTTTTGAGCCTATATCAGCAACTTTCTAGGTGGTGGCTGCTCAGTCAGCTTGGGGCCCTGAGTAATTCCAGTAAAAGCAGAGCTACTCCTGTGACCTGCAAAAGGCACACAGTGTGAACAAGTGCAAGGAATAAACCTTCGTTATTTTAAGGCACAGAAATTTGGAGAGTGTTTGTTACCACAGCATAACCTACCCTATCCTGACTGATTGACTACAACTACCACCACCCACGGCCAAGGGAAGGCTCACCTGGCAAGAGGAGGAAATTAGTGTCATTGACTTGGGCTGGGGTTAGAGGTTTCTTTTTCTGATCATAGTGTGCGGCTGACACTGAATACCCTCTTCTTAATCAATAGACATTGTATTAGTTAACAAATTATCCCAAAGCTTGGTGGTCCATACACATAGATCACCACAGAATACAATCAATAAGGAAAGCTGTATCTCCCACCTCTCCCACCTCCTGTGCCCACCCTCCTTCTCTATTGAATGTATACTCTCTAGCACATGAGGATAATACAAAATGTCATGTGTAAGTCAAGTTGCTGTTAAAGAAAATATAACTGTTAAAGAAAATACAAGTTGCTGTTAAAGAAAAGCTTACTGTGTCCTAATGTTTACAAAAGCACATGGATAAAGACCACTGTCAAAAACAGGTACGCACAAACCTGTGGGCAGAGAGCGTGAACCATGCCTGCATCCTGGGTTGGTGGGGAAAACCAGCACTTCAATATACTGTGCCCCAGAGGCTTCCTTCTTTCTTCATCTGCCCATCTTCCCACTGATGTTTCAATTGCTTATTTCATGTGGCTCCCCAAAGATGTTTTCAACATAGTCTTAACAACCATCACGTCAATACATTTTAAAAGTAATTATAAGAAAGGGGCAGCTACAGAATGTGCTGTCCACGCTCTCCAGCTACCCCTTTGGCTACATTCTAGCCTCCAAACATTGTCCCAGAAAACCTTTGCATCTAAGTAGGCAAGGCCAACAAGGGGCCTAACTTAATAGCCCAGAATTCTGGAACCAGAAAGAGATGCTGAGCTCCAAAAAATGCCAGGCAAGAAGCTGCATCAAAATGATTTAATATTAACAAAGTTGACACCACACCACCCCAAGGAAAAAGATGGCTATTTAGCATTTCCTCCTCTCCTCAATTCCACGCACAAGCAATTGCTTCAGGAAAAACAGACCCAGGAATCTCTGGCATATTCTACTTCCAGATAGCCTGCCACCCCCACAGGCAGTGTTTCCAATCAGGGAGTGAGTGAATGGAGATGATAAAGTTCTTCCCTAGAGATAAAGAGGCTTCATTTGCAGAGAAATGGAACAGTAGGAGAAAGGAATGGTAAGAATCAGCAGTTTGTTCCCCAGGCAGGGTTAACAAAAATCAGTTAAAGCCACCACTTCAAGGTTAAGGCAGGAGACAAACAGACATGATGCTATAAATACAGTGTCCCTTTGGGCACCGAGGCATGGATCATAGCAAGCCCAGGGCTAAATGAGACATGGTGGGTGCCCATCGCTCTGGGGCCTGATGGATTGACAGGCAGACAAATATGAAATGTAAACCTCTCAGCCAGGCCCTGCCTGGGTGAAATCTCATTAAAGCACACATCAAAGATTGCACGGCAGGGGCAGAAAGTAAAACGCAGAACCACAGCCAGCCTGGGTGGTAAGAAAGGATGGCCACAACATGATAAAGAAGCTCAGAGGGGTAGCATTAGTCAGGAACCATGCCTAGCTGCCCACTTGCCTCCAACAACTCAGCAGACTTGCCCCAGAGCCATCGTGCTTCACCACTTTGGGAGGACTGCATAAATTAATATCTCAATATAACAAGAACCACCTCGCTCACCATGTGCCATCCACCATGCCAAGTGCTTTGTGTATATTCTCTCATTTCATTATCCCAGGGGCCCAATAAGGCAGGTCTTACCAATCCCACTTGACAGATGCAAAACCTGGAGATGAGGAGAGTTTAGTCACACGTTCAGGATCACATAGTTGGTAAAGCCAGGATTTGAATTCAGATTATTCCCAACTCCAAAGCGTATGCTTTTATCCCCAGTGCTGCTATTTGCAGCTTTTGCAGCATCCCAAGGAACCTGGGTCCTCCCGGGCATCACTCTTCATGGTATCTAGGCAGGAAGTGCGCACACAGGCTGCTGCTCCCCTCCGGTGCTCATTAGTCAGGAGTTCATGGCCATGCATCCTGCTGAGTTCAGCCCCCACTGCAGAACCCTGCTGAGAGCCATGCTTGTAACCAGCTGCTGCCAGCCCATCTGAGGGCTGCATGAGCAAACATAATGGACACACTTGGTTAGTAGTGGGTGAAGTGGAAGTGGAGGCCAGCAAATGCCATTTTTCTCATAGTGGGGAAGACAGTATCTCTGAGAAAAAGATACTCCTAACTCCCTTTGCCATGTGTGTACATCACTCCATTCCCATAGCTGTCAGCCTGGCTCCTGGGCTCTTTGTCTCCCTGGACCACGCTGTGGCCATGTAAGTCCTAGCATAAATCCAAGCACCCTTTTCTCTAGCTCATCCTTCAGGGGGTCTCCAGTGCTCCAGGGTGAAGGGAATCCTCCTTACCTAGAAACCTCCTCCCAAGAAAGGCCCTTGGCCGCCTTGGCCACCTGGAGAAGGCCCTCTCTGCTTACAAGATTCAGATCAAGGATGTGGACAGATATGTACCAAGTTATTGATATTGATGACCTCCCAAGTTGAGATTAAAAGAGGCTAGAGGCAAATTGTCAACACTGCAATTATTCAGCTCTGTATTGTTTAAATATTTATCATGGTTTAAAAAGTCATGACAGAATCAAACAGTAAAAAACATCTAAAGGTGGAAAAATGATATATATTCCCAGATACCTCCCTGCTCCCCACCTGAGTGTGTAAGACTCAGCATCCAGAATTTTTGACTGCACTTTTGCTTCCCCGGTTAGATTTCTCACTCCTTGAAAGCAAGAACTCTCTTTCACATCACTGAATCTGTAGCATGACTGTCACTTATTAAAACCATTTGTTTTCTTAGAATCATGTTTACCACGTGGCTGATGTCCTCTCTCATGATAGTTAGGAGCCTGTGCAAGGGACTACCCAAAGCCACCAGAGAATCCTCCAAAACAGAGCTAATAACCTAAACAAGAAAGATCAGACGAGTGTGATCCGTGAAACCGTACAGGACACATGATCCATTTCTTCAATAAACAGCACAAGGGAGAAAAAGTTTCTTAAAAGAGACTTAAGAACTTTAACAACCAAATTCAGCGTGTGCATATTTTTCAGATCTTAACAAACCAACTCCAAAGAGACATCTGAGACAATTAGGGGAATTTGAACAATGATGGGGAATTGGAGGGTGTGAAGAATCACTGTTAACTTTGTTAGGTGTGATAAATAGTGATTATGTTTAAAAAAAAAAAATCTATATTGACATCTGTAATTCCAGCACTTTGGGAGGTCGAGGCAGGCAGATCACTTGACGTCAGTAGTTCGAGACCAGCCTGGCCAACATGGTGAAAGCCAATCTCTACTAAAAACACAAAAATTAGCTGGGCATGGTGGCATGCGCCTGTAATCCCACCTACTCAGGAGACCAAGGCAGGAGAACCACTTTAACCTGAGGTGGAGGATGCAGTGAGCCGAGGTTGCACCACTGCACTCCAGCCTGGGTGACAGACACAGAGCAAAACTCTGTCTCAAAGAAAAAAAAAAAAAAAAAAAAA